>NC_082383.1:2898636-2969628 GCF_031168955.1 Gadus macrocephalus
CACACACACACACACACACACACACACACACACACACACACACACACACACACACTCTCACTCTCACTCTCACTCTCACTCTCACTCCCAACATTAGCATTAAGTCATTTATGTGGAAAAATACGAGTTAACTAGTTCGTTTTTGGAGCACTCACTCTGGAGAACAACAGACTCAGATAGATTGAGGACTTTTGCTCTTGTTGTGTAGCTTATACATAAGGCAATGTTTACTTAAGTGTACCCGGAAACTGGGTGATTGGTTCTGCAGCAACAACATGAACCGACCCGCTTTGCTCTTCCTGAATTCAGTTGGGCTGAGAGATTATCCTTCCCAGCGTGTTCCCGGTCTACCGCAACGCATTTCCGGTCCCTTATTTCCTACTGCAACTGTTTTCAAGTAGCCTAAACACTCCCCTGAGCGACGTCAATAAGAACATGGCTCGATAAAACTCGAAAGAAAAGGCGATAAATATGGAATTTGTACCAACAATTTGATGAAGTTATATGCAAAACCAGTGTGGTTATCGCAATCGAAAGTCCCTCCCTCTCACCTCTCGCCGCTGGACCCAAGCCACTGCACCGATAGCGCCGATTTGGAGCACCCTTGTCTAGGCATGTTTCAGATGGGAAATACAGGTCAGTGACGGTTCCTGACACAAGTACAGAGTGTCAGGAATTCAGTCGGCTACCTGTCGTTCACGACCCAAGTTCCCTACGATCCAACCCGGAGTGTCTCTGTAATGTCTGCCGCTTCTCTGCGCTACCACAACAAGGTGGCCGTGGTCACTGGAGGCTCCAAGGGGATTGGAAGAGGAATAGTCAAAGTGTTTGGTAAGATTTAATAGTCTATGACTGACATATGATTGACGTAGGAACGCACTCTTAACAGTTCAATATTTCTATTGCAGTGGAAAACGGTGCTAAAGTAGTGTTCTGCGCCAGAGGAGGTAAGTTTAACCAACTGTTTCCTTGTTTAATAGTGATGGATGAATTAGGCCACTGTCCAGCCAACTAGTTATTTTACGGTAATATGCATGGTTAATTTTAGTATGCAAAAAGCATGCGTGTCCACCAATGATGGGATTAGCTGTTAATTTGAGATATGTGCGCTTTGGTTTAATTCCAGTTGTCGCAGGTGAGGCTCTTGAAGAAGAACTCAACAAGGCGGGCCCGGGGTCCTGCAAGTTTATGACCTGCGATGTGTCCAAAGAGGAAGACCTCAAGGTACGGCCAGGCGAGTTGCTCTTCTTTTTCTTTCTCCCTGACGAAGCATGATTCCCCAAAAGTGAATGTACATCACGAGACCCGTTGTGGATTGGCACAATGTCACACTGGTCAGCTGACCAGACTTGAAGGGACGTTGAACGAAGGTTTAAATGCCCTGTATTCCGCGCTTGATCAAGTCATCCAAGTTAAAGATCAGATGTATTTAATCATTTTATTAGCAAAGTAAATATTGTGGAATATAAATATTAACGTGATACCTGTAAAACGTTGCATATGACCAGCTTTCAAAACAACAGCCTTTGCGTTGTGTATGTGTGTATATATATATATATATATATATATATATATATATATATATATATATATATATATATATATATATATATATATATATACACCACAAATTATGCCTTTAAAATATGCCTTTATTTTATGAATCCGTGTTTTTACTGTAGCTAAGACCATGCTCTCTAGGTGTTTGCCACTCTCCACGTAGGTGACGTTTACTGGGTGCCTTCAAACAAAGGTTGCAGGGAGGAGAGGTTGAAAAGCCGGTTTATTGAAGGCTTTGCATGTCTATAATAATAATAATAATAATAATACATTTAATTTAGAGGCGCCTTTCAAGACACCCAAGGTCACCTTACAGAGCATATAGTCATCATTCAAAACTATGTAAAACAGACTAGGAATAAAAGGAAAACAGAGGTTAAACATGAATAATAATAATAATTAATAACACTCAAAGACGCCTAAAGTGAAGGGGGGACCTCACTAACCACCACCAATATGTAGCACCCACTTGGGTGATGCACGGCAGCCAATCGGTGCCAGAATGCTCACTACACACCAGCTTGAAGTGGAGAGTTAGGGATGAGGTGGAGAGTGAGGGAAAAGAACCTATTTAAACACTATCGACCATATTTAAACACTATGGCCTGGGTCTGCTGGTGGCCATGCAGGAGAATACTCAATGAACATGTTTGCAGCCTCACCCAGACCCAAGGTCCAATCAGACTGACTGGGGTCAGGTGAGGCCCCTCAGATCATCCATCCTCCACACACAATCACCTTAGTCCTCTACGATGGAAGGCTGCTCCACCGGTTTGCATAACAAACTTCCAATGATGTGTGTGTGTGTGTGTGTGTGTGTGTGTGTGTGTGTGTGTGTGTGTGTGTGTGTGTGTGTGTGTGTGTGTGTGTGTGTGTGTGTGTGTGTGTGTGTGTGTGTGTGTGTGTGTGTGTGTGTGTGTGTGGTCCTTCCTCAACAATAGGTGCTGTTGTCACTTGGTATCGCATATATATTGTATTTCTGTCATGTCTGTGATAGGGTATTTTTGTTATTTTTGCTGTGTTTCATTCCTGTGTACCGTTTTGTATATTTCCGCAGTATATTTCATAACACTCGGTCTGGTGTGCGTGTGTCTGTCTGTGTCTGACTGTGTCTGTGTGTGTGCGTGCGCGTGCGTGGGTGGGTGCATGAATGCGTGTGTGTGTGTGTCCGTGTGTGTGCGCGTGCGTGCGTGGGTGGGTGCGTGCGCGTGTGTGTGTTTGTATGTCTGACTGTGTCTGTGTGCGTGCGTGCATGCGTACGTGCATACGTGTGTGTGTGTGTGTGTGTGTGTGTGGTGTGTGTGTGTGTGTGTGTGTGTGTGTGTGTGTGTGTGTGTGTGTGTGTGTGTGTGTGTGTGTGTGTGTGTGTGTGTGTGTGTGTGTGGTTCTGCTCCAGAGACTCATTGAGGCCACGGTGCAGCTCTACGGACAGCTGGACTGCCTGGTGAACAACGCTGGGTGGCGTAAGTGGCTCGTCCGTTCACCACATGACCAGAGAACGCAGAGGTTGTTGGTTAGATAGTTAGTTAGTTAGGTTCTTTAATGTCCCCAAGGGGATAATTGTTTTCACACAGTGAAGTCGGTTCCAGGGCAGCATACATTTAAAAAGGCACAACACAATGTAGCACCACAGTGTAGCACACAGATAACACATAAACACACTCTCTTCCCACATTGTCACAGAAAAACATAGAAAAAAATTTAGAAAGCATGACATGACATCACACATCGTCAGTACCGGCACTTTGTTTAAAGGGGTGGTATCATGCCACCAGGTGTGAGTGTGCTCAGGCGTGTCCATCGCAGGTGGACACGCCCACCACAAGTGGACACGCCCACCACAGGTGGACACGCCCACTTGTGATGTCACTAAATCACAGGAAAGGCAGATTTGCAAATGGCTTGTATTGGTTAATCACACTCACGCCTGGTGGCATAATATAACCACCCATTTTAAAGCTTTTTTTTTTTAATGTGTATTATGGTCTTGTCGTCGTCGTCCCCCCCCCAGACCCTCCTCATAAAGAGACAGATGAGACTTCAGCAGAAGAGTTTAAAGACCTTCTGAATCTCAATCTAATCAGCTACTTCCTCGCCTCCAAAGTAAGTACACACACACACACACACACACACACACACACACACACACACACACACACACACACACACACACACACACACACGTTCAATAAAGTGAAATGACATTTCAAACTACTTCCCTAAATATGCATATATTATGGAAGATATATACTTGATCTATATCATGGAAAATTGTACGGTTGCACGCCCACTTGGTTTTATTATAACCAACTCATCTCTCCCTTCCCAGTTTGCTTTACCACACCTGCGTAAAACTGAAGGAAACATCATTAACATTTCCAGCCTAGTTGCCAGTCTCGGTCAGGTCGGAGCTGTGCCCTATGTCGCCACGAAGGTGAGTTCTCGACTTGATTGCTCTAGAAGCCGCTGTTCTGTTCCCATTTGGTCAGCCCAAAATCAACACCCTGTTATGTCCACCTTTTACCACAAGGGGGCGATCATCTCCATGACGAAAGCCATGGCGGTGGATGAGAGTCGCTTCAAAGTGCGTGTGAACTGGTGAGATTTTTTTCTTTCTTTTACCTTTCGGTTCTCTCCTTTCGCTTACTTTATTGAAGTTTTTTTTTTTAAATAGTGCCCCTTGTTTCTTACTGTGTCTTACTCTCTTTCTTTCAATTTGCACTGGAATCAACCGTGGCTGGTACCACTACCACTTGAACACACTTTACACTTTACTACACCTCATTACTTATTATAGGTTATTACCACTGTTTTAGTTTCTATACTTAATATTACTTGCTTTGTTTTATTTGCATTATTAGTATTTATCATTGTGATCTATTGATGCTGCTACTTATTTTTACATATTTCTTGATATCTTTATTTACTTTATCTCGTATATCTTGCTGCTATGTGGCTGTTGAGGAGCTAAGCCTCAGAATGTTACTCTTGTGTACTGTGTACAATAAGATGTTATAAAAGTAACTCTGATTCTGATATTGCTCTGATCCCAGCATCTCTCCCGGTAACGTTCTGACGCCTCTGTGGGAGGAGTTGGCCGATCAGACCCCAGACGCCGCCGCCGCCCTCAAAGCTGGAGCTGACTGTCAGGTGAGTTCTCCAGACAGCGGCTCGTGTAACGTGTTACCTGGTTCTCCAGACACAACGGCCCGTGTAGCGTGTTACCTGGTTCTCCAGACACAACGGCCCGTGTAACGTGTTACCTGGTTCTCCAGACACAACGGCCCGTGTAACGTGTTACCTGGTTCTCCAGACACAGCGGCCCGTGTAACGTGTTACCTGGTTCTCCAGACACAGCGGCCCGTGTAACGTGTTACCTGGTTCTCCAGACAGCGGCCCGTGTTAGCTGGCTCATCCCCACCCCCTACAACACTTTTCCTCCTATATTAGTCATAAACAAAATGCCCAAGAACTAGAAATACATCTGTTACTCACTGGGGGAGCCTGCGGTCTGACAACTTTAGCGGTGGTATATTTTTCAGGGTCCACTTAAACCCGGGTCTGAAAAGACGGGTTTAAGACCCAAGGGGGGGAGGGAAGATAATCTAAATGCATCAACTCAGGCAAATGTCCCAAACTGTGATCGGCTCAGAAATGCTAAGTACTTTCTTCAAGTGCAAGCGCTCCTGTTTAACATTAACAGAATACGACCACAGGAAACCAACTCAGGGTTGGGTTAGGTTTACCAATCCTGGGGGGTTGGACTGGGGGGTGACATTGTGAATGGTTCTTGGACCCTTTCAGGCGTCTCGTCTCGTTTGCGGTACCCCAACGGAGGAGTCCCGAGAACGGGGCCGGAACGGGTACGGCAAAGTCCGGGTCACGCCCACTTTTGGCGGTGGAAACGCGACCCGACCCGCACCTTTGCGATCCGATCCGTTCTGCACCCTGCAGTGGAAACGCGCCATAAGGAGGTGCGGGGGATTTGGATGTTGTTGCGGCAGGAATGGTGATCCCTCTGCTGTAACGGCTCAGGGCACGAGCCACACACTCAGTGATCCTAGGAGAAGCACAATGGAGAGAAGACTAATATTGTGAGGCAGTAAGCAAGGTGGTGGGGGGGGGTGGGGGGGTTGTAGCTACAGTAACTGTACGTCAGGTCAGCATACAGTGTGGAAGCGCGATGAGAGAGATCCTAAATGTGCGCGCTCAGAGTACATGTTCAGAGTTCACCTAGACTCTGCAGAGCCTCCATCCTTGCCCCCCACCCCCCCCCACATCCCCATCCTTACACACTTGTTGTACGTCGTATGTCCTAGCACTTAAAAATTTTACTCAGCAATTGTGTAGCATCTTATCCTAGCTATCTTTGTTGCATACGGGGAATGGGTTAACCTAGAGATTGTTAGTGCTCGGCACTTGGTTCTACGAACATCCTTACTGTACCGACAGCGATATATTGTTGTTTCTCTTTCCCCTGACAAAAGTCCTTATTGTACGTCGCTTTGGATAAAAGCGTCTTCTGAATGTCCTCAGTGTAAAATGTAAATTCATGCGTTTGTTCGTCCTCCCCTCAGCTGATTGGCCGCATGGGCACGGAGGAGGAGAGCGGGCTGATGGCGCTGTTCCTGGCGGCCGACGCCACCTTCTGCACCGGGGTGGACCTGCCGCTCAGCGGGGGGGCGGAGCTAAACTACGGCTTCAAGAACCGCCTCCCCTGAGGTAGACGACGGTCGGCTCGTTAACGTAACGAGGGAACACGACGTCTTTTACGCGTTTAAACTATTATCATTGTTACGTTTCTTCTTCTCTAAGTCAGCGCTGGTCTTTGTTGCTAAATGCATTAAAATATGTTTGATTATTTTATTTGTTATTACTGAGTGATTGTTTTATAACTGATTGTTGTGTGGTGTTTTTATTTGTATGGGTGTTTATTATGACGTGAGACGTAAGTTTCTAAGCATTGCAGGACCATGGATTTACGAGCAAGACATGACCACTTTAAGTTAGAAACCAGGAGAGAGAACTTTAGTTATAGATAGCGACTTAATATCGACAATACGGTTTGTAACGTTGTTTTCATGAAATGTGCCTTCATACCGACAGTTGTCCCTGAACACGTGTTTGAGTCATGGGTGGATTACTGCACGGGCACACCGGGCACATGCCCAGGGGCCCAAGGGCTCAGGGGGGCCCTTGGGCCCCCCTGAGCCACCCCACAAGTTACTAACAGTGGGGTCCAGGGCCCCACAAGTTACTAACAGTGGGGCCCAGGGCCCCACAAGTTACTAACAGTGGGGCCCAGGGCCCCACAAGTTACTAATACAGTGGGGTCCAGGGCCCCACAAGTTACTAACAGTGGGGCCCAGGGCCCCACTGTTAGTAACTGAAGTAGACTGAGCCGCCCCACAAGTTACTAACAGTGGGGCCCAGGGCCCCACTGTTAGTAACTTTTAATGTTGCATTGTCGAAGCAATCAGTAGAGAAATACAAAAATTCAAGCGAAAACAGCAATAGTAGGCCTATTACTATTGAGTAAATAAATTAATAAAAAGATCAATAGGGGGCACTGTTTCAGTTTGAGACCGGTCACGAACAAGTCACTGTCATTTAAACATGGAGCAACGGCGAACTCTAAGTGGAGCGTTGAAGCAATGAATTTATTCAGTTCAGATCATTTAACAAGCCTGGAGATGATGCAACCCCAAAAGGACTGCTACGAATTATACTCGATTGTGGACTGCAATCTATGTTTCCAAATGTGTATGTAGCGCTACGGCTTTTTCTGACTCTGCCCGTCAGTAATTGCGAAGGGGAGCGGTCATTCTCTCTTCTGTCCAGGATAAAAAATGAACTGAGGACGAAAATGTCACAAAAACGCCTCAAGGCACTTTCTCTCATGGCAATTGAGAGCGACCTTACCAATGCACTGGACTTCGTGGAGGATTTCGCACGGAACAGAGCCCGTAAAAAATGCATTTCATAGGTGAAATGCATTACTGTCAATTAATGTAAGGAACTGTTCGTATTGAGTTGCTTTAAGTCGTTTTTATTTGTGGTTGAAAGCGGTGCATTCGAAATTCGTTCAAATCGCCCAAAATTGCATCAATTATATATATATTTTATCCTGTTTTGGTTAAATAAAGATGCATTTATTTGTATAATTATTGTGAGGTTGCCTTTCCTGTGCTACAAATCCTGCTGAGTTGCAGGTATAGGCCAATGACTTATTATCGCCAATAAGTGTGTGTGTATTCTTGGTGCATGTGTTTATGTTGGAAGGGGGGGGGGGGGGGCTGCGGAGTCCACGTGCCCAGGGGCCCGATATGTCATAATCCGTCTATGGTTTGAGTGGGAAAGCCTATTTCTAACATAGACATTGGAGATAACTATTTCGTAGTCAAATCAGGTGATGTCCTGACTCATGATACTTCAAAAGGTTTACTGATCAGTATCGATGGCATCGTATCTAAAACTGCAGTTTTTGGCTGTGACACTATTGTGTTACCCATGTTTAGTTGATCAAAATCATGTTTTGCAAATCATGGATGCTCGTTGATCTAAGGTAATTCAATAGTCCAGTCAAGGGAGTCACACGCCAGAGAGAGAGTAAACACTTATTAAAAGCTTCAATAGAAATCAATAGAAGAGCATCCATTGCTCAGCAAGTCTGACAGCAAGCAAATAACAACTTATTTACTCAAGGCCTATATGAAGCAGAATTTACTAATAACTTTGCCGTTAAAAACAGCGTCATCTTCATCCTGTTCCCCCCCTCACTGCCAGACGTCTGGCCGTCAAGTGCTTCTCATAGACTGAGTAAATGGAAAACACTTCTATACTAATTTACACTTCCTACTCATTTGCTCTGCGCAGTGAATAAATCATCCCCATCCTCCTCCTTTTTTTTTTCAGCGGAAGTCATGCATTGAAAAAACTGCGCAAAAGCAGCCAAAATCATGTTTGCTGGAACATAACTGTTGCTGGTGGATTCGGAGCCCTCGTGAGATGTCTCGGTCCGGATGGCTTGATATTAAACTAGTACATTCTGGTATTACTATTTTGACAATTGCGATTCCTTGAAGATGTCTTCATTCAGTCGAATGCCCCGCTTTGAACAATCGGAATGCTCATGGGACACGTCACCACGCCACCCCTCTCCGTTGATGCAACTTCTGTCTTGAGTTGCAAGCACCACTCCCTCGATGGGGGCCAATCATTCTCGCTCCTCTGTGAACCCGAGGAACCCTCTCTGTTCGGCTCGCCCAATCAGGTGTCATGTGTCCATCACGCCCACCCGTTTAAACATTTATGAATGATCACATGAGCGTATTTGTAACTTTATTCCGATAGTTCTTTATTCCGATGGTTTATCGGGATAGTTATTCGCAGATGTGTTGTGATACCAAATTAAAACACACTTACATCACAACACATCCAGGGTTTAACAGCGATTAAGACGTTACATAACACAACAACGTAACACGTCTCCTCCCTATCTCAACGATTCTCAATAATACGTGTGAACAATTAAAGATTTTTCCTAATTTCCACACAGTACGTTAGGTATTTTTTTCCTAACCATGTAAATGGTTAGGAAAAGAAGATCTTTGTTAATATAAGATCGTCTTCAAATAGCAAACCGGAACCCCGGTGGTTTGGTGTTGTTGCTACCCGAGCACTAGACCTTGGTCTTCATTCAGCAGCAACCATGGCAGCCCTTCGCACGGTGAGTTCAAAGATCAAGGTTTTATCTACTGTAGTTGTAATGTAATGTTAATGATTGTTGATGATGGTAAACGCGACCTGACCGGCTGAGTGTCTGCGGTCATGACCGGGATGAGCGCCGCGCAGCTGGAAAAACGGTAACGGGGAAAAACATGCCGAACAGCCAGACTAGCAGCATAGTCCAGGGAGATCTCCTCCGTCAGTCAACCCTCAGCCAAAGAACAATGAAGCACTCGTATAATCATTATATTGTCTATATTGCTGCGTCTTTGTTCATCTGCCACTGGTTTAATACAACCAACAAATCCATAGGGGTTTTCGTGGCATTCGTGACATTTGTTAATGTTTACAACTTTTTTTTTTTTCACCACCTCACGGAATGACCTGACCTCAATTGACCTGTCGGTTTCATTGGATCTGTGTTACTTCGCCTGAGGAACCGTAGTTTAAACCGTTTTAATTGTTTCAAGCGGCCCCGGGTCACTAGTCGACAGTATAAATAATGCGGTGGGGTTGAGGCGTCTTTTATTTGACCTGTGCTGTGAGGTGCTATTTAAAGCTGGCTGGTCAGCCCACAGCCGTCCTTCAGGATGTTTTGCCAGCGTAGACATGACACACATGATTGACGTTTTTACATGATAGGTATGATGTCGTGGCCCGGTTGTTTGTTGGCACCGACCGTCTCGTTGTGAGACGGTGATGGACTCAGATCTGTAGTGGTAGAGGAGAAAAAAACAAAAGTGGAGCGTCAGGTTTTTCGGGTATCTCCCATCGCAATGTTGTATTTACTTATAGTTATTTTGTGTACACTATGATCTTCCACATAAGGCTGAGAACGATAAAAGCAAACTAGGTATATTTGAACAACATTAGTGTTCAGCTCCATCAATATAGTACAAATAGGTGTGTGGGTTTCTGCGCAAATGATTGGTGCTGGTGCTTCGTCCCACTTGAACGGTGAGACGACCCATGCCATGTCTGTGTCTGTGGGAGTCATCGATGCATCGTCATGGTAACACCCAGACGCCCACCTGACTCCTACTGAATGACCCTTGAGAACAGCCGGGCTCCTGTTACAGTGTTTCCTGACGCTGCCTGCAGGTACTTCACAGGCCCTTCGCCCAGACCCTCTCCCTGTGCCTGCGGCCCGCGCGATTCGCCAGCTCATTCAAGGTAACCGAACCTCACGGCAATCGTCACAGCGATTCTGTGTACAGCCCATAATGTCAGCGTGTCGTCGGCATCCCTCTGTTTATCTGTGTCACTCGTGATCCTTAGACCAGCGTTGTCTGTAAATACTGTGAGGATGCCTCGCCCTCGACCAGACTCTGACTGTGCCTTTTGTCTCCCCTTCACTCTCTGTGTATCTCAATTTGTGTCAAACGCGTGCTTGGTCCCTGCCCAATTGCTCTTTAATTCAGCGCATGCTCTCTGTGCACAGTCCCCAAAATAAAGGTAATCACTGCATCCGTCTGCTCGCTCTGCTCTTCCTCGTCTTGTGTTGTCGCCGTCGCTCTTCCTCTCTCCCCCCTCTCCTCTCCCCCATCCCTCTCCTCTCTCCTCTACCCTCTCTACCTCTCCTCTCTCCCCTCTCTCCTTCCTTTCCTCTCACCTCTCCCCTCTCCCCACTCTTCCTCCCCTCTCTACCTCCCTTCTCTCCCCTACTTCCTCTCCTTTACCCTCTCTCCTCTCTCCCCCCTCTCCTCCATCCCTCTCCTCTCTCCTCTCCCCCCTCTCTCCTTCCTTTCCTCTCACCTCTACCCTCTCTCCTCTCCCCACTCTTCCTCCCCTCTCTACCTCCCTTCTCTCCTCTCCTTCCTCTCCTCTACCCTCTCTCCCCTCTCCTCTTCGATCTCTCTCCTGTCCCCCCCCCCCCTCCGCCGCGCCCAGGCGTCGGACCTGGTCATCGAGCGCAACACGGCGCCCAGCCCCAAGCCGGACCCGTCCACGCTGGTCTTCGGGAAGCAGTTCTCCGACCACATGCTGACCATCGATTGGTCGGATAAGGACGGGTGGGAGGCGCCGCAGATCAAGCCCTTCCAGAACCTGTCGCTCCACCCCGCCAGCTCTGCCCTGCACTACTCCATCGAGGTGAGCCCCCCCCCCCACGCCCCACATGAGAGCAGCCAATCCTGGGGCTCCACCCTTGAGTAGCGCCCCGCCCCTTTTTTATGGGTGAAAAACTAGCAGCAGCATTTGGTGGCTAAGCTGCGGGTGATTGATTCCTAGGTCTTTGATAATTTAATAGAACACAATAAGAATACCGTTATGATCAAGGTGAAGGAACATCACGCCCGAGGGCTGTCGTAACAATATACCCCACTCTGGGTAGACTGGTTGTGCAACAAACAGTAGCAGTAGCAGCCACAGTAGCAGCGTTGGGCGTGCTGCCACTAGTTCTGTTACTTGGCAGCAGCTCTGCCGCAGCGCTGGGGTTCAGCCAGAAGGGGGCGTGCTCACTGTAGTGGAGACACAAAGTTTCCCTCAACTGTGCTTCAAAATGTTTTAATGTTTACCTTTTTTGATATTTGACATTTTATTATTGTAGATTAGGCTTGTATTTATTGTATTTTTTTTTTCTCTGTATTTCCACTTTGAACCAATGTTCATGTTGAACTAAAGTTCTTAATAAAATAAGAAAATACTTTTAGTATTTTGCTTGCTTGTTTACTTCCTTTCATATCGACTACTTATTGAATTGCCAGACAACATGCGTACACCTGATAAATATTGTTATCGGGATATTAGATAAGCTATGTTTTGATAGAAGTATCAGGCCGTGTCACCCAGCAATACTCACAGCCCCTGTGAACCCCAGGCCTGTGAGTCAGAACACAGCCGTGGTCTGTCTGAACGGG
This sequence comes from Gadus macrocephalus, assembly GCF_031168955.1. Lineage (NCBI taxonomy): Eukaryota > Metazoa > Chordata > Actinopteri > Gadiformes > Gadidae > Gadus > Gadus macrocephalus. The sequence goes on from NC_082383.1 coordinate 2,910,783, forward strand.
GAACCCCTCCCTCCTGGACAGAGAAGGCTATTGGTGCCTTGCTAGTGGAGCACAGAGCAGGAAGCTCAATGGATCAAAAGGTTATTCTCAACCAATAGACAGTGATCTGCTGCTGCCTGCAGCTGGGATCAACTGGTCTGCTGTCCCTACTAGCCATGTCTCGGGTTACTACATTTACATTTAGGGTATTTTGCTGACGCTTTTATCCAAAGCAACTCGCAACCATTCATGGCCACATTCACACGCCGACGGCGTAGACAACGACGCAGGGCGGCAGCCAGCTTGTCATTAGCAGTCAGGGGTGAGGTGCCTTGCTCGGGGACAGGGGATCGTACAGGGGGTCGCCCCAAATCAGTTTTGATTTGTATATTTTAGATCAATCCAGATCAGTGGTGTGTCCACATTGCTAATTACCGGGGCGACCTCGGGCGAACCAGAGTCCCTCCCTTTAGAATCGGCTCGTTAGATCCCACTGTACCGTATAATCATCATAAAAACATCTCCACGCTCTGCATTCCCATCAGTTCAGACTAAGCTGTCCAGCCAGCCGAGTCCGCCTCCAGGGTTCACCTAAGACCACAGAACTCCACCCTTTCCTGTCCGACTTGTTCCATAAATCGTGCATAGGGGTCACTATTTAGGCGTAAGGAATCGAGGGAACAAGTGAACTGAATCGAACACTTTAGCTTCCCTTAGATTGGTTTGTGGGAATCCGTCTCGCCTGTCATTCACAGGTGGATGAAATGCAACGCATCTCAATTGTGGAGAAAGGGAGGGGGGAGGGGGGAGAAGAAGAGGGGGTAGAGAGGGAGGAGAGGTTTTTTTGGGTGGTTTATTTTCCGAATCTTTCTCTATTGTCTGCTCTCTTTATAACCTTGGACTAGAACCTATAGCCAAAGCTCTAACTGTGTGTGTGTGTGTGTGTGTGTGTGTGTGTGTGTGTGTGTGTGTGTGTGTGTGTGTGTGTGTGTGTGTGTGTGTGTGTGTGTGTGTGTGTGTGTGTGTGTGTGTGTGTGTGTGTGTGTGTGTGTGTGCAGCTCTTCGAGGGTATGAAGGCGTTCCGTGGTGTGGACGACCGCATCCGCCTCTTCCGGCCGATGCACAACATGGAGCGCATGCACCGCAGCGCCGAGAGGAGCTGCCTGCCCGTGAGTTCACACCCCTACGCACACACGTACACACAAACTCACACGCGTACACGTAAACATACATACGTACACCACACACACGCGTACGCCACACACACACGTACACGTAAACGCGTACGTGCACACGTACACACAAACACGCGCGTACACACAAACACGCGCGTACACACAAACTCACACGCGCGTACACACAAACTCACACGCGCATACACGTAAATATGTACACACACACGCACTCGCTAACACGTAAACAAGTACACACACATGCACGCACACACACACACACAAACAAGTACATGCACACACACACGTACACACAAATACACGCATGTACACATGTATACACACTTTAACACACACGTCTACAGACACACACGTACACACACACACAAAGTACATTGAATCAGCTGGTACTTTAGTCCAAAGCGATTAAAAGTAAGTCCCTTCAAGAATGAAGATAATCCAAGCAGTACCAGTACTTTGAGCACACACAATTCTGCATAAGATTCATAAAACACAAACATGCACCGACATGGAAACCAATCAAAAGGGGGGTGCTAACGGAGGAGGTGGATGCCACCAGCTAGCGGATGCTAACAGCTAGCGGATGCTAACAGCTAACGGATGTTAACAGCTAGCGGATGTTAACAGCTAGCGGATGCTAACAGCTAGCGGATGCTAACAGCTAGCGGATGTTAACAGCTAGCGGATGCTAACAGCCTGCCCTGTTTTCCCTGCAGCTGTTCGACAAGGCGGAGCTGCTGGAGTGCATCAGGAAGCTGGTGGAAGTGGACCAGGAGTGGGTACCCTACTCCCTGGACGCCAGCCTCTACATCCGGCCCACGTTCATCGGGGTGGAGGTGGGTCCGCCCGGCAACAGGCCCGAACAAGCCCGGCCTTCTGGCGCATGCCTGGGCAGCATCTGGGCTAACGCCATGGCAACAAGGGCCTTGCTGCCATGGCGTTAGCCCGGGTGCAGCGCATTGCACGCGACGCACAGAGAAACGGAGAGCACAGTCACAGAGCCTGTGAACGTAGGGTACTCTTGATGACAACCGGATTAACTGATTTGTAAACCTCTTTCTCTTCCTCTCCCCCCCCCCCCCCCCCCCCCCCGTCTCTCCCGCCCTCCCCTTGTCTCTCTCCTCCTCCCCTCACCTCTCTCCTCCTCCCCCCTGTCTCTCTTACCCCCCCCGCCCCCCCCCCCCCCCCGTGGGTCAGCCCTCCCTGGGCGTGTCCCGGGCCGGTAAGGCCATGCTCTTCGTCATCGTGGGGCCCGTGGGGCCCTACTTCTCCACAGGCTCCTTCAACCCCGTGTCCCTGCTGGCCGACCCCTCCTTCGTGAGGGCCTGGAGGGGCGGGGTGGGCGCCTACAAGATGGGAGGGTGAGTGTTCACCCACACCCATGATGGGAGGGTGACGGTTCACCCACACATTAAAGATGGGAGGGTGAGTGTTCACCCGCACATACACCGTGGGAGGGTGAGTGTTCACCCGCACATACACCATGGGAGGGTGAGTGTTCACCCCCACATACGCGATGGGGGGGGTGAGTGTTCAGGATGATTGTTCATCCCCACATACACGATGGGAGGGTGAGTGTATATCCGCTCATAGAAGGTGGGAGGGTGAGTGTTCATCCGCACATAGAAGATGGGAGGGTGAGTGTTCATCCGCACATAGAAGATGGGAGGGTGAGTGTTCATCCACACATAGAAGATGGGAGGGTGCTTTTTACCGTCAACGGTACATGGACTGATTATTTTTGGTCGTGGTCTTTTGGCGCCCCCCCCTGGCGGCTCCAGGAACTACGGGCCCACCATCGCGGTGCAGGACGTGGCGTTGCAGAAGGGCTGCCAGCAGGTGCTGTGGCTGTACGGGGAGCAGGAGGAGATCACCGAGGTCGGCACCATGAACCTCTTCATCTACTGGACCGCGGAGAACGGAGGTCAGCAGGGGGGGTGGTCGCATATCTCACGATTCCAGTCAATTTGGATTATTTTGGAATTAAGATTATGTCGTTTTTATGTTTTAAAATAATTATCGACTGATATTACAATATTTTCAACGCACTTAATCTAAGACGGAAGGGAAAAAATGTAAATAAAACAATTTTGGAAATTGATACCTTTCCCCACCCCTAGATGTCAGTAAGTCTCTCTTTGTCTATGTCTGCTGTGTTCGAAATCGTTCCCTATCACGGATGTAGTGCACTATATAGGGTGATTGCTATTCTGCAGTGTTGTTCGAATTCTCAGTGGTTAATTTCATGCACTATAAATTGCACTTAAAATAGCCAAAAGTTGAGTGTACATACGATGTACCCTACAGGTACACAATGTGTGTGTGTGTGTGTGTGACCACAATGCAATGCGGTCGTGTTTTTCTGGAGAAGAAGCTGAATAACCGCGAAAACGAATACATTTAATGATGGAGTCTCGGCTTTCGTTTAGGAATGTCAATTTATTTGGGATTTAACATGGAAAATGTAACATTCAAAATTAAGAAAAAAAAACCTTGATCAAGGAAATGTAACATTCAACATCAATACAACCTCCAGCTTTCCTCGTGATTGCCCGTTTGTTTACATGATGTGGGCGCATCTGTCTGCGTCACACAAATACCCGGCACATTTACTGACGCAAATGACGTTAAGAAATGTTCAGCGTAGTATCCGAATTCTCGTTTGTTCGTTCCCTATAGTGCACTATATCTTGAACACTATATAGGGAATAGTGAGTGAGTGAATAGGGAACGATTTCGAACACAGCTTCTGTCTCTCTCTTCGTCTCTTTCTGCTTAACTTTAGTCGGCTAGGGTTTCCACACATGCTTACATGAAGATGCCATAGCTGCTCTTTCTTATTTAACTGAGTCAAAATATGTTCCTCCATTCAAGCAATGTTTCTCTAAATAACTGTACAAATTCCAAGCATGTGAAGCAGATTTCCTGGAACACTTAACTAGTTCCTGATTGAATTAATCTTTGATAGGCATTCACACTGAGTGCAGTACTATGGGAACCATGAGGAAACGATGGTAAACATTCATCAGCCCACATGAGTCAATGTTTCCGTGTTTGTGCGTCCGCAGAGAAGGAGCTGATTACTCCGCCCCTCGACGGGATCATCTTGCCGGGGGTCACCAGGCAATCCCTGCTGGACCTGTCTCGAGCCTGGGTCAGTACCTCCTCCGGTACCTCCTCTTGTATCATCACTGGCCCTTGGTCAGTACCTCCTCCAGTGCCTCCTCTTGTATCATCACTGACCCTTGGTCAGTACCTCCTCCAGTGCCTCCTCTTGTATCATCACTGGCCCTTGGTCAGTACCTCCTCCAGTGCCTCCTCTTGTATCATCACTGGCCCTTGGTCAGTACCTCTTCCAGTGCCTCCTCTTGTATCATCACTGGCCCTTGGTCAGTACCTCCTCTGGGGATCCTGAGAGGATGCCCTGCTCCCCCCCCCCCCCCCACCCTTCCCTGGTTTCTCCCCCTCCCTAAACGAAACAGGAACTCGTTTGAGGATGATTCTCCTGTTACCCCTATGCCAAGGAATACCGGATGCCCCAGAGACATACCGGGCTGAAGCCCAGAGGTAACCTCGTGTCCCACCAGGGCAGTGTAGTACACTGTGTTGGCCAGGGGGTTCGCCTCCAAGCCAAAAAGTAGTTCGATCCCCGATGTTGAGCCGTCCTTCAGCAAGTACACCTTAGCTCTCACCTTAGGAGGCTCAGTGATCTAATATCCAACACTCTCTGTGAGCGGCCTTTGATAGAACGTCTCCTCAGAAACTAAGATGATAAACGCTGATAATGCAGGTGATGACAGCAGGGGCTAATCTCCCAGCAGGACATTTGGCACACGCTGATGTAAGCGCATATCTTCTGTTGGCAGAGCGGCCTCGTTAGTTCTGTCGGTTGAGAGCGGTGCCCTCCATGTGGCTCTCAGAGAAAGAGACAGGTGCTTTCTGCTGGCAGACAGCCCCGGTGCGCTGCCAATGAAAATACACCCGATGCAAAAGGGTGTTGTTATCCTTGGGTGTCTCTTCAACGATTGACGCCATGGAAATGATGGATCTCTGTTGGGGCACTCGAAACCTGAGGGGGTATGGAAAGAGTGATCTGTGGGGAAGGATCAAAGCCTTCGCCTTGAACACACAATCGGTTACTGCTGAAAGGTCTTGATTCCTTGGAAGCTTTCCATATGCCCACAATGTTTAACGGGGTCTTTGTTACCCTTTCTTATTAACTAGAATTAGCCCTAGACTTACTCCTAGCCTTATTCTTACTCATAGCCTTAGACTTACTCTTTGCCTTAGACTTAGTCTTTGCCTCATTCCATTCAATTTCAACGTTATTGGTCAATTATTGGTCCGTTTGACTGTGGAAAGTGTCTTTGTTTGACATGACGGCTATAGGGACAGTAAACCGGGCCAACATACCCTGCATGGGAATTACAACTCTTGTTACTAACTAACTAAAAGGGTGCAACATTCGACACCTAGCCGTTAAAGCCCTATAAGTATTAAGGCCCAATCCCATTTCTACCCCTTACCCCTTCCCCCTTCAAAACAAGGGGGAGGGGTAAGGGGTAGAAATGGGATTGGGCCTAAGTATCGTTTTTTAGTTTACTTGTCAAAGGTTTTCAGAGGGGGACCAAAACAACCAAACATTTTGTAAAGCAAGATGGCCACTGAATGTAATTCTTTCTTCTTTCTCTTTCTGGATCTTTCCGTGGTCAGGGTGAGTTCAAGGTGACCGAGCGCCGCATGGACATGAAGGAGCTGCTGGGGGCGCTGGACGCCGGGAGGGTTATCGAGGTGTTCGGGGCGGGCACCGCCTGCGTGGTCTGCCCGGTCGGCAGTCTGCTGTACAAGGACAAGGTAGGGCGGCGCTCTCCCTTCACGTGGTCACCGCGGTTCTGGGGATCATTAACGCTGCTGTGCGTAACATAACAAACGAGAGCTTTAAAGAGGGGCGAATTAAAAACGAGACTAATAAAGGAAGTCCCGTTCCTCGCTGCTCCTTCCCTGCGTTTCTTTTTTCACCCACCTGTGATTGACGGGCAGGATTCTCCGGAAACCAATCTGGGAAGCGATGCCCTGATTGGTCAGAAATTAACCAAGAGCAGTGGAAATGTCCTCATACAGAGGCAGCCAATGCAGTCAATTCAAAACCGATATTCTGACCTGACCTATGACGTTTCCAAAAAATGAAAATCAAATAACACCTTTTTTAATAATGCTATTTATTAAAGGGGACATACTATGCCACCAGGTGTGAGTTTGATTAGCCTTACAAGCCGTTTTGAAAATCTGCCCCCATATGACATCACTAGTGGGCGTGTCCACCTAGATCTGTGCTGAATAGATCTGTCTACCAGCCTACCCAGTGGACTGAAGTAAACGTTGCTCATCTATCCATCACAGATCTAAGTGGACGCGCCCACTAGTGATATGGGGTCATATGGGGCAGAATTTCGAAACGGCTTGTAAGGCTAATCACACTCACACCTGGTGGCATATTATGTCACCTTTAATGCTACGCATTTGAACTACTACTTCGTTTACGTTTCTTCTCATATGACGGGGAAACAACACTATTTATTTTTGTTCCTCCATCCTCCACACTCTAGACGTACCAGATCCCCACCATGCAGAACGGCCCGGACCTGGCCAAGAGGTTCTACAAGGAGCTCACAGACATGCAGGTGGGTGACCGTCCACACCAAGCTGCTCACAGTCCCCAGGTAATGTTATTATCCTGAAAAACTCACCGGTTTCCCTCCTTCTCCTCTGCTTGGCCTTGCAGTACGGACGCAAGCAGAGCGACTGGGCCCCCCTGGTGGCGTAACTGTCCCTTTACACACAACGCCTGAAGATCAAGTATAGTCCCATCTCTGAAGACCAGTGTTACTCCACACCAGACACGCCCACTGTAATGCACTCCTCCTATTGGTTGCCTCGAGATGATGGACAGCTGCTTTCTCTCTCTCTTTCTCTGACTCTCTCCCGTCGGTCGGGTGTTTCTCGTTTCTGGTTTCCGTTAGCAAGTCCCAGGATTTTTTTTGTTATGCGTATCTTGTATTCAGGACAGCAATAAGGAAATGCAGCGTGAGTTTGGGTCCGTCTGCAGTCATGGAATGGAGAGAGGTTAACGAGAGAAGGCATCTGTCGGATCACTGCTCTCATAGAAACCCGGGTTCTATCTTAATATATGTTAAAGCCGCTTTACAGTTCATCTGAGAAGACGGCTGCAAACTACCAAATTCTTATTTTAATTTGAATAGTTTTTATTCTTCTCTTTTAAACCATTTTTACTTCTCCTGGGTTTCTGTTTAGAGGGCCAGGCCGCTTGCTAACCGCTAGCTGGCTAACCTGACCCTGAGTACCTCTGAGCGATACGGTCTTCCGGTTCTTTACAAATGACAGAAACAAAATAATATTGAGTATTTAAACTCTGAAAGCACCTAAATGTTGCATATGGTATTACTTCGTTTTTTTGGAAAGGAGCGAGACTTATGTTTTCTACTAGTGAGTTACTTTTGAGTGGATTTTTTTGAGGAATAGTTCTCAGTTCAATGTATATTCTTTTACGCTTTCACTTTTTTAATGTTGTTACAATAATCGCAATACTGTAGAAGGTAAAAAATCATTATGTTATTTTAGGAATTCCTAACCATGTCTTGAGGATATGCAATTGAACGGACATGTCGGTGATGGGAATGCATACAAACCCTGTGAACCAACCGAAAAACCCTGTGAACCCTTCTTCACCACTAGGGGGCCTCGTCGTTCTGATTCAATAGCTGGTAGCCATTTATTTTCCTTTTTAAGCTTCATGGACCTGTTGGGTGTAAATAGAACCGTTTTAGAGTTTTTAAAGGAATGGTGAGATGAGGCGTGAGTTGGGCGTCTTGTCCGTTGATTATTGTTGAGACGCTATTGAGGACCGGGAAATCCAAGCACGCACAACGCAAGAAGGCTAGAAAGTTACTAGGTAATTTCCTGTTTGTAGATGTAGCGCCCGAGCACAAAATAGGCTATTTCTAACGTACTAAAAATGCCACTTTAGATGTAAGCTCTCAATGGCCGCCTGCACTAGATGGTGTGTTAGCATAAGGACATTGTTTTTTTCTTTCGGAGCGGTTCTAAATGATACTGATCGTCGCTGAGGTTGTCGCTTAGCTGTCCGTTTTCTCTTTCAATGTTGGCCGTTATTTTCCGCGTCGCGTCGCTCCGTCGGCCGTCATTTTCCGCGTCACGTCACTCCGTCGGCCGTTATTTTCCGCGCGCGATGCTTCCTTGGCGGGCTTTCCTTTGAATGTACTCTAACACCACGTCACTCCACCTAGCCGTTCTCCCCTGAGTCTAAGTGCCTGTAGTTCCTTCGCCTCGTGTTTTACACTCAGGGTCTGCACTAGTGGGGCTATGCTGGGTACGTTGTGTTCAGTGATCTGTTTTTGTTTTTAGTTTGGTTCTTATACGTTTTGCTTGGCTTTTAAGTGACTTTTTTTTCACCCCTCTGTTGTCTTTTCCCGTTTGTTGGTTTGTGTATTCCAATAAACCTGACTTGTAGGCCTACTCTGGATGCTGTTGTAGTTTTCATGCATTTTGTCTCTGCCTTTTTGAAGGCACACTGTGTTCACAGTGTGTTCACCCAAACAATAGCGCCAATATTACAAAACAAACCGTTTTTGAATTTATATTTTTATTAATCGATTGAGACGATTACAGGCTTTTAAAAACTATTAATGGTGTTCCCCACAGAGTAAGATAATGGCTGAATCAGCCAATTGTATAATTCTCAATACTTGTGTTCATAGGAAGGACAAATATATGTTAATTACATTCTTTCTTTTTACATAATTTGTAGTCATTAAACCTACATTTTCCTTCTTAACTATGTTTTTAACAACTATCTCCAAACAAAAGTAGATAATATTTGAATACTCCTTGCAGATAAACCAAAGCCGATCAAATATTTAATCACCCACAATTCAAAGACGTAAGACATTAAAACACATGAGCTAGTCGTCTTGTGATACACCACTAGAAAGATTGGACTCTTAAAATTCAGGCGGAAATAAAATCTTCGACTCGTGCTGTGTTCTAACTTTATTCCCCCCAACCAAGTATTATCCAACGTGATTTCTTCCACATATACAACAATCTCACAGGTGTTACCTGTGTTTTGTTTGGTAACATGATTAAATATTATTATACATAATATAGCCCTTGCGGTTAAGGAGCTATACTCCATTTACCTTTTTACTGCATGTTTTCAGAAAAAAGCTCAGAAATAGGCTTTGCGGTGAAGAGGTTAATAAAGGACTCATGAGCTCCGACATGAAGTCGTCGTACATTCCCGCCCTTCGTGTTTTAAAGGCACCATAGGACACATGGAAGTCTCATAACCTATCAGACGGGAACGCGTCAGATCCCTGTGTCTTGCTCGAAGAGGGCCACGGCGGTCTGGCCTGGGGGGTTGTACAGTGCGTTGCTTATCTCCCCTCCGCCATTGCTGCCCTTCTGGAAGAAGATCTCCAGCGTGTCCTGCAGACAGTCGGCATCCATGACACCAGGAATACCGGTCAGCAGCACAGTGCGGGGGCACGCCAATGCCTCGGTCTGAGGGGGGGGGGGGGTCAGAGTAGGTAGGGGGGGGGGGAGCTTGAAGGTTCGTCAATTTACGAGATGGAGGAGCTTCATGAAGGTCCTCTCTGTGCCTTCCATATGCTTCTTTACACATCGGAAAGTAATTCTAAGAACTAATGGTATGAAGTATTAATATGCGTATGAACAAGTGGCCGCTGCAGAAGAAAGTAGATAGTGAACTGATGACTAATGATAAAGCGACAAAAGCACACTTTTTCATAAGCATGATTCGAAGTAAGTATCAGTTAGGATCATGTTCAAGAAAAGGCAACACTGTGTGGGCAAGGCCTTCGGTTCAAAAGAAACGACCTCTTACCTCTACACGAGTGATGGTTCCGTTGACGAAAGGGGTCACCCTCACTTTGTGCTTCGATTTTTTGGGAAATGACACCTCGTGGTTCTCCTTCTGGGTCAGGCCCAGGGCAACTAGGAACGGGAACAATAGAACTTCAACCCAGTGGACATGGATTTGACATGAAATGCAAATAGCACAATCTAAAGATATATGCTAAGTCATCAGCATCATCCTCATACCACCACCACCACCACCACCACCATCATCATCACCGCCCCCGCCCAATAGACCTAGACCGAGTTGAACGGATGCTCACATTTGTCATCTGTGAAGACGAGCACGGCATTCCTCGTGTCCTCCTGGAAATGTCTGCTGGCCACCTCCCCGCCGCCGTTAAAGCTCTTGCCGAAGTGGATCTCCAGCTTGTCCAGGATGACCTCACTGTCCACGTCCGGCAGCTGGGACACCAGGATGCTGCGGGGACACACCCGGGTGTCCATCTGAAAGCACGCAGCGATGGAGTCAACGTGCATACTGTGGATTGTCGATAAACTCCTACCCAGAAGGCAACAAACCGCCGGTTCTACGGCGTTACTGATTCAGCCGGTTCTAGGGCTGACTGATTCGGCCGGTTCTAGGGCTGACTGTTTGGGCAGTTCTAGGGGCGACTGATTGTGGCCATCAGATTCTGGATACACAAGTTGGTTACTTGGAAGTAGGTCTGAGCAAAGGCTCTGAATGTGGGTTCACATCGCCATGAATGCCACAAAGCCTGTATAATCCACATGCTGACTGAAGACAAAAAGAGACATCTGGCTGTATGTGGCAGTGTGGTACCTGGACCAAGGTGGGGACCATCAGCTGGACGGGGTGGGCCTCTACCGTGATGTAGCATTCCCCCTCCAGGGTCACTTTGTGGGTCTGCAGGGACTGGATCTTCCGAGCCACTAGGGAACGGAGAGCGATGAGAGGGGAAACGGTGGGGGTCAGAGAGACATCAGCCATAACTACAAATCGACGGGACATCCCTGTACATGTACTAAACCGTGCGTGTATGTGTAGTGTAGTACATGCACTGTACATGTACAGGGAAGCACATTTACATCGATACGACAGCGATGGAAATGTGCTTCCCTGTACACGTACGTGTAGTGAAGAACATTCACTGTACATACATGCACAGTGAACAGGATTTTAATGTGCGATCTCGAAGGGAAACGACAATTTCACCTATTTCGTCTTCAAACGTGATCAGCGCAGTCCCACCCTCCATGGGGTACTTTATGCGAGACTTCACGTCAAAGAGTTGTGGATTCCCAGTAGCCGCGGTGGCACCACGGAAGACTACCTCCCTCTTGGGTACCACGGTGTTCACCTACAACGATGATGTCGATGTTATCTACAAATGGTGATGTTACAGGACGTGTGTGCTTGCGTGCGTGCGTGCGTTGTTAATCGAGATGTTTTGCTGTGGCTCGAATCTGCATGAGGTGGTATATAGAGGTAATTTGTAAGGCACTTACATTGGTGGCACCTTCAACCTCAGCCTCTTTGGCCTCCTGCTCTTCTAAGGCTGTTTCGGTCCCTTTGTGATCTTCAAGAAGTTCTGCCTCTTCCTGCTTCAGGGAGTCACGTTTTTTCTAGAAACGATATAAACGAGTGAGCAGTTGGTTCTTTGTTGGTTATCAACAATCAAATAAACACAGATCCACTGATTTTAATTAATGAACCATTGACCTCCATGCTCAGGCTCCTAGGCTCAGCTCAAACTTAACGCTAGGAGGCAGAGGACATTTGAGAAAGCAGGGAAGTGGCTTTGGGATGGAGCCCTACAGTGAACCGTGAAGGCGTATTGGCTTTGGAATGGAGCCCTTCAGTGAACAGTGAATTTGAAGGCGTCTTGGCATTGGAATGGAGCCCTACAGTGAACAGTGCACCTGAAGGCGTCTTGGCATTGGCATGGAGCCCTACAGTGAACCGTGAAGGCGTATTGGCTTTGGAATGGAGCCCTTCAGTGAACAGTGAATTTGAAGGTGTATTGAGATGGAACCCTACGGTGAACAGTGCACCTGAAGGCGTATTGACTTTGGAATGGAGCCCTTCAGTGAACAGTGAATTTAAAGGCGTCTTGGCATTGGAATGAAGCCCTTCAGTGAACCTGAAGGTGTATTGAGATGGAGCCCTTCAGTGAACAGTGCACCTGAAGGTGTATTGAGATGGAGCCCTTCAGTGAACAGTGAACCTGAAGGTGTATTGAGATGGAGCCCTACAGTGAACCGTGAAGGCGTATTGGCTTTGGAATGGAGCCCTTCAGTGAACAGTGAACCTGAAGGTGTATTGAGATGGAGCCCTACAGTAAGTGTGTTTCCATCTCCCATTTTGCGAATTTACTCTCTTTCGCATTTCTAAAAAACCACCTCAAGCGAGCGGATAAACCTTTTTGCGATTTAGAGGATTTTTATGCGAATTTTGGTGTTTCCATCACCGTTTACTGATTCGATACTTCAAAGTTCGCATATAATCGGGGGGATGGAAACGCACCTAATGGACAGTGCACCTGAAGGTGTATTGGCTTTGGAATGGTGCCATTCAGTGAACGTGAAGGCGTAGAATACCATGCCTAACCTGAGTGCGTTCTCTAGTCCTACATTTATTTTAGGCCTACCGTATCTATCAGTTCATTTTCACTTTACAAATAATAATAATAATGATGCATTGAATTTATATAGCGCTTTTTCCTAGACACTCAAAGACGCTTTACATTGAAGGGGGGGACCTCACTCACCACCACCAGTGTGTAGCACCCACTAGGGGTGATGCACGGCAGCCAATCTGCGCCAGAACGCTCACCACACACCAGCTCGAGGTGGAGGGTGAGGGAATTAATGATTCAGCCAATTATACAATTATACAGGCGTAGGTCAGAGCTGTAAAAACATAAGTAGTATTACCTTTTGAGAGTTAATGGTTTCCAGATGTTGTTCCTTGGCCTGTTCCTGTATTTCTGTGATTTTTACAAAGCGGTCCGTGAATTCCTTGGTCTGGTGTTCCCGTTTAGAATTGGTGTTCACCAGCTGCGCCTGCTCCTCAACCAACTTCTCGTATAGAGCCTGTTGAGATGTACATTTTTATTGGGTTCAACCTCTTTTATTAAACGGTGGGTATCAGTTAAAGGGGGGACATTATTCTACCAGGTGTGAGTGTGATCAGCCATTACAAGCCATTTGAAAATCTAATCTTTGCTGTGTTGGTGTTTAGGGACATCACAAGTGGGCGTGTCCACCTAGATTGATGCTGGAAGGATCAGTCTACCCAGCGGACTGTAGCAAATGTTGCTTATCTATCCATCATACATCTAGGTTGACATTCCCACTTATAATGCACATTGAACACTTTATTTTCCTCACCTTTTGCCTGATGATCTCCTTTTTAACTCCCTCCAACGAATCCAAAAGCCCTCCCTCAGCCATCATGACAGCGGACTTCTGCATGACACATGCAGGCAGAGAAGGAAAAAGGTAGGAGTTCTTGTTCCAAAGTTGTTTTAGGTCACACTTTGCCCCAAGCTAACCAGTGCTGTGTGTATCCATGGGTCGAGTTTGAGATGCTTAAAGTTCAGATGTATATAGAAGTAACGTGGCATGCTTTTTTTTTTTTTACCTAGCTCGTATAATCACCGAGACATATCTGTAGTCCATGATGATCGATAGGGGTTCAAATAAAATCACATTCTATAATTAGTATATATTGTACAAATGAGAAATGCTGGCCAGCCCATACCTCTCACCATTTTGTTTTAATTAGTAGACTATCAGTTATAGGATGTGAATTTATTGACATTAAAATCAATATTGATCAACATCGACTACAGGAAGGTCCAGGTACAGCAACAAACATGTGGAAATGGAGCGAGGCCGAAAGTGACCAACGACTTGCGTCGCACGTCCGTCGCGACGCACGTCTTTGATTTGGTCACTCACGCTCACGGCATACGGAGGAAGGCCGAGTTGCGTAGTGACCAACGACGCGCGTCGCTACGCACGTCGTTGGTCACTCACGGAACTCTGCCCTACTGTGGAAATGTTTGACAGCTACTTTAATGGTTCCTACTCGCGTCCAATCTCCACGGACACACGCCTGCCACATAGGCATATGAACCCAGTTTGTTAACGTTCAAATAGCAGGGATTAGATTTCACCGAAACATGAAAACACTGTTGAAAGCGACCTAGTGCCAAAACCAAATCTTAATTTCCGCAAACAAATTAACAATTCATCATTAAATAGGCAGTGAAGAAAACGGATGACTAATTAGACGTTTGTAATAAGAAATCAAGCCTACTTAAACACGTTTTAGGACAAAGCCTTGTCAGGAACTTACCTCCCTACTTTTCGAGATGTGCTTTTCAGTTTCACTTTCTAAATGTGTTTATGAGCATGCAACACAGCTATGATCAGGAGAGGGCGGTCGCCCACCGATACGCTTATCTCGTACAATTTCAGTTTCATGGCAATTTACGTGGCCGTTTATACAGTCCATGCCTATGAGATGAACTTACCACTAGTTTACTGTACATTTGGATCGACCCCTCTGGGATGTTGCACTAGTCACACCTTTTTGTAACAATTTCTGAACGGTTAAGTTGGAAAGATTACTTTATCATGCTGACTTTAATCAGAAATTTCTCATTTAGTTGTGCATTGTTGATTGGTTCAATGTCATTTGCATTACACAATTTACAGATGTACAAATTCTGGATTATTGATTTGGGTTTCCTGTGAACTCATCCCCAGTTGTCCTAGTTTTAAGTTTATAATTTTAATAAGTCACAGCAATTTAGATTAGCAGTCAGTTTTCCATTAATTGACTTGTGAATCATGACAAACATTTCATACACTCAGCCATTCTTTTTGTTAAAGCATCTATATGGTCAGAATAAAAACAGTAGTCAAAGCCTTTTTTATACATTTATTTGTGAAACCAATGGAGACTAGAATCTGAGCTTCTGGAAGAACCATTTGTTCTTGCCCGTCTTGTACCTGAGGAGAAACAAGGAGTACAGTTAAGACATTTGCCCTGAACTATGATGTTGCTTTCAGTCACGTTATATCAATCATAAAACAAACAAAATACAAACGCAACAGCCTAGAAATGATGGGTACATAACAGGGTTCTACAATGACAAGATTCCCTCAATCATATTTAACCTAGCAATTGTTAGTGCTTGGCACTTGGTTCTATGAACATCCTTACTGTACTGACAGCAACATATTGTTCATCTTTAACACCAATTTAATTATTGTAGGTTGCTTTGGATAAGAGTCTACTCAACACCCTACATGTAAATTCAGAACATGTGATCAAATGAGCCCGTTTGTGGTGCTTATGCAGACCGGAACCCACCTCTCCTCGAACTTCACTTTAGCCTCCCTCCTGGCTTTGCGTTTGAGAGCGGGGTCCCGGAAGACGTCCTTGTTGACAACGGTTTTGTCCAGGGGAATATCCACAGAGTATCTGAAGGACAAAGAAAAATATGCCATGGTTTAAAGGCTGGGACATTTTCACTAGGTATTCAGGTCGAGTGCCATGACCGAATCACAACACTAACTCAATGTTTAACAAAGCTCTAACTGCTACCAAGTGGAAAACTTGTATTACACCGACACCTTCCTCGTCAAGGCCATGCATCGCTCATTAAAAACACACTTAAGATTAAATAGGAAACAGGAACGGTGGGCACCTCACCAGAACCTCCTAGAAGGCTTTGAGTCTGCAGACACTAGTTTCTTCCAAGTTGTAATAACACTCTTTACATTATCAAACACTGAACTAACAAAAAACAACTTAACACACCAACAGGTAAACTTAACCATCTACAGACATGTAACCATGTTGCTGCCAAGTCACAACATAGCAAGCAAAATCTTTATAAGAGGTTAAAATACTTCAGTTAACTGGACAGCCACATTTAATTGGAAATTGTGACCAATATGCATATTAAGACAAGGGTTTATATTCCTAATCCCTGACACCGCCTTTCACTTTATCATTCTAGGGCTGCAGAGCTGCCAGGTCTGCTGTAAACACCCCTCCAACTCACCAAGTGGACCACAGGTGTGCCATATCAGCCAATCACAGAATAGGCACGCAATCGTTTGTGTTTAACCTAATGGAAGAGGCGTCTACAATGCAAACTGATGAACAATAATCTTAAGGTAAAGTTCTCCTTTAAATTATATAATTGTACACATTCTAATCAGACAAGTATAAACTCATACAAGGCAGTGAACCAATTAAAACGAAGCGACGCTTTTGTTCAGTGCCGTCACCAAGTCAGTCTGGGTCGACCCTCACCTGGTGGGCATCAGGTGGTTGTAGTTGTACACCTTGACGAAGGCCTTGATCTTGGACCTCTTGGCAATCTTCTTCTTGCCCATGGTGGTGGTCACCTTGCGGGGGTACCGGTCGATGCCGGAGACAAGCGCGTGGCTGTAGGGTCGGTCGGCGGTACCGTCATCGATGTTCTGCAAGGAGGAGACGGGTTAGACACCAGCTTGTTTGTTTACATGGGTGGGGGGAAAGGAAGCAACCTGAACACGCTCCACCAAAACGCTGCTGTATACAGCACCTTTGGGAATAAATCACCAAATAAAAGGAAACACTATTGGGAGAGGATATTAAACAAGGTCACTGGTGTTTTGAACGCAATATACATTTCAGCTGCATAACAAACGAGTGGATGCTGCGCCGAATTGCATTCAGAATTTAAAGACCGAGTCACAAATGGCATGAGTTATGAATATTTATTGGCAGGAAGCAGGTCTATAGAGGTGACCTGTAGTGGTAGTTTGTGCGAGAATGAAGTAATGTAGCAATTAGCCTATAAAGTAGACATGAAGTTTATGAAGTTACCTTGACGATGACTGCTTTACGCCCAGCATAGCGTCCTGCAAGGACCATAACCACCTTCCCAGGTTTCATGAACTTGCCCATGTCTAGCAGGAAGAGAATGCAAAGAGTTTGACAACATTAGCATTGCATAGACCACGCTTATGCGGTACAATCAGCATCACGCACAGGACTGGCTAGGCAGACATGCTAGCTAACTAGCCGGCCAGGATAGCTTTAGCATTCAAGGATTGTATTTATGCAGCTTTGGTATAGAACAAGCAGTTGAACATATACATATACAAAAATGATATTAACACGAACATTTAGATTAAATTTAACGGCGGAATTGTACTATGTGGAAGAGTATGGAGACCGAAGGGGCTGCCATGTTGGATTGACCGTCACACAGTGGAAGCACATCTTAAATGTTACATTTTTAGCACTGTACTATAGTATACGTGGCAATAATAGACTAACTAGAGTCTTTTGAATGTTTATCGGGGCAGAGATAGAATTTCCAGCATAGAGTTTGCCGGGTTTTAAAGGATGATTTGAGATTAATCCAACGAAAAATTCACTCACTAGTGCTGTTCTGTGGCCACCGCTAACAGGAAAGGAAGTC
Organism: Gadus macrocephalus; assembly: GCF_031168955.1. Taxonomy (NCBI): domain Eukaryota; kingdom Metazoa; phylum Chordata; class Actinopteri; order Gadiformes; family Gadidae; genus Gadus; species Gadus macrocephalus. The sequence goes on from NC_082383.1 coordinate 2,928,391, forward strand.
GAAAAGGAACGCACGACCTTTCACATCAACAATGTACACGTCACATCCGGGTTCTGCTTTTCTTCGTTGATAAAAACAACGATAAAAATGATTATATATAAATATATTTGTTTCACATACATATATATATATATTGATGATGATAATATATATATTTGTATTGATAATATTATATTTATTTATATATATGTATGTATGTATGTATATATATGCATATATATGCATATATATGTATGTATGTATATATATATATATATATATATATATATATATATATATATATATACACATACATATATATATCATATCTATCTTGATAAATAATATTAATAAATTATATGTATACATTAAAAAAAATATATATGTATACAGAAATATTTTATTAAATATTGAATGTAAAAATCGTTATTTTTTTATATAATTCTTTACCTATCATATGGTTTTGTAGAAGATATTTCCTGCAGCTTTCTAACTCACACAGTTGATATAACAACAAATAATGACATTAACATTTTAGTTTTTGAAGGGATTTAATAATGAACAAATTGCACAATCATTAAGAGTTGCAGATCCTAAAATTATAGTTCAATAAGCATTTACATGGAAGGAGTTTAACACAAACAGCTTGCAAAGCACTTTTGCTTATAAATAGACATGAATAAAATATATCTCCATAAATTCCCAATATATATATATATATATTTTAATAAAATAAGAATTACCAATGTCGTCATGGAAACCCTGAAGTCCTTTATTCATAACCGAACACTGAGTAGCTACTTTAAGACAGTGTTGTCAATCGTTAAAGAAATAATTACAGCATCCAGCTCCAGAATTTAGACTTTGCGGCATTTGCAATACAATAACCATTAAATTAAATGTGAGCTCATATTTAAAAACATTAAACGTAAAAATGCAACACCAATAGTGTGACTTTGTAACTTTTTCAAATAGAATCACACAAAGCAAACCGTACACATAACACTTCTCTAGGTGGATTATCCTTCCATACACACCGTTTTGATAATAAGATGGTTAGTTCATTGCCTCCTGATTAATTTGTTTATAAATGTAGAGTAACATAGTTTGCTTTCACAAACTTTAAATTATCAATGAGGTCTATTATAGTCCTGGAATGCATAAAATGTAATGTAAAATTATGTTAATGGATAAATCTTTCCTAGCGTTTAAAATTGTCTGACATGATAATACAGGCATTTTTAAAACACTGAGACCACAAAAAAACGTTTTGATTAATGAGACCTTGACACGTAGGGCTGAGAAACAGCCAAGCGTCCTTCGGTTGCCAGGTAACACTGTAGTACAACAACCCCATGAATGAAATCCTCCATGAATGAAATCCTCAACAAACGTCAGGATATCAGCACCTCTGGTTTATACATTCAGTAGCTTACATCTCCTGCAGGTAGAGGAAAACTAAATCAAGAGTTGAACTCACAATATATAAAACCTTTTTTTAAACATTAGATATGTATGCCGATTATAAATATGTTTATGTTTTTTTATATGGTTGTCCATTTTCATCATACGGTTTTCAATTCATGATGAAGCATCATTTAAATATCTAAAAGACACACACACACACACACACACACACACACACACACCCACACACACACACCCCATGTGTGGGGGAAGCAGCTGGCTCCCTGGCACCATTTTCGGTAAAGGTCAGAATGCTGTCAAATCATGCAAATAATTCCTTCATAATGCAATATTGCGAAACAAATGTGCAACATCAATTTCCCCCAAGCATCCATCTAACTCTCTTGTAGTGTTCTCTAGTAGTGCTGTTTAGTGCTATAGTAATTCAACCACCCAGTCGGTATATGGAATGTAGCTCACCGATCCCACTAACGCCCATCACAACACTGACGAACCTTCACCACAATATCTGTTGCATAGGTCAGGGGTTAGAATCATGCACCAACGGGCATTGGAATGATAAGCACGGGTCACAAAAGGTCACAAAGGCTTCACTCAGGACGAGGTTATCTGGGCGTCCTGTCTAAGGCATGTGCGTAGCAGCGATATCGACTGGACACCAGGACGTCGCCGCCGTCGTCGTCATGGGGGGGAAGCAGGTATTGATGGATCAGCTGTGAAGAGGACTCGGGAGCACAGACGCCGGTTAGACTAACCCATGCAGGCATACGTTACAGACCGGCACAGGCTGGTTAAAACAGGCTGCGTCCGAACAGAGACGGAGCTGCCAAGAGCCAAACACCCAAGGTGCGGAGGGGGGGGGGGGGGTTGCACAGACCCGGCCTGGAGGTCGGGGGGGTGTGCAGTACAGGCTACAGGACGGAAGGCTCTACTTTGGCGGGGTCCAGCCGAAACACGATACAACTACGAGTCTGAATGGCGCGGACATGCGGCCTTCGCCTCCTCCTCCGTCGCCGTGGCGATCTCAGAACGCGTCCTTGATGTTCTTGAGCTGCCGCACGGCCAGGTCCACGGGGAGGTCGAACTTGAGGTGGCTGATGCGGCCCAGGATGCGCAGCGCCCCCTCGAAGCCCGTCTGCGCCATGTAGCTCCAGCTCTGGTAGTGCGGGTGCACCAGCGCGCCCGACTTGCACAGCAGATTGAGCCAGGACACCAGCCGCTGCTCGTTCAGCGCCATGCACACCAGCGCCTTGAACTCCGAGTCGGCGCCGCGCTTGTAGCGCCCGTGCTCCTTCAGCACCGTGTGGACGGCCCACAGCAGCGACTGCTTGGGCGTGACCGTCACCGCGCCGCCCCCTACCGGCAGGCTGAAGGACTGCGACAGCTGGCGCGCCGGCGACTCCACGAAGGCCTTGCCGTCCTTGGAGCGGTAGTACTCGACGAAGAGCTCCCAGGGGTGCATGGTCTGGGGCCCCGGCCGGTGCGGCAGCAGGCAGGAGATGGGGGCCAGCACCAGGCTCATGCCCTGCGACGGCTCGTAGAGGCCGTGGGCCAGCAGGTCCCTGAGGGCCGACGACAGCTCCTTCCTCACCAACGACGTCAGCTCGTCCCGGGGCCCCGGCGCCGGGTGGCTGCCGTAGTTCACCACGTGCTCAAAGGACGGCTGCTTGCGGGACGCCTGCAGCCGCACCTTGTCCACGGCGGCCTCCAGCTGCTGCAGCAGGGGCCCGTATTCCTGGCCCGCCCCGCCGGAGGACCACAGGTTCTGGGCGACGTGGCCCGGCGCGCAGCCGAACTGGCTGACGGCAAAGATCTGCAGCACGGCCAGGGCCTTCTGGATCAGCTGCAGGCCCGTCTCCCGCATCCTCTGGGCCTGAGCGGGGTCCACTGCAGGGCCGGAGGGAGGCGGGGGAACGCTTTAGTCAGCGCAAACATATCACGTCTACGATGGGTGACCAATAGGGTTTCTGCAAAAGTCACTTCTGTTTAGCTTTACCAAGTCTGAAATGTCAATTTATACAAGCCATTAGTTTAGACAAATACGTATACACGTATAATTAATTCAGATCAATGGAATAAATATAAATAATATCTTACTATGTCCCCATCCAAGTGATCTAAAGGTTGTTCTCTGTTTTAAACACCTCTTGTCGTTAAGCCTCTGACAGGTGGAGTATACAGTCGGTATCTGTGTACTGTGTCTTTAAGGGAACCCCACCAACCTTTCTTCCTAGCTCCTGTCGCCCCGGGGCCGGCGGCGTGCGGCTGCTGGCTCTGGACGCCGTCGGACAGGAGCGGGTTCCCCACCTCGTCTGAACAAAACATTGACGCGTCAAACAGTGTCCCAACGCATATCGACCGAGGAGCATCGCCGAAACAGTGCAAGAAATGCATGACACAAAGGACAAAATCCAGACCATAACTTTGATCGAGGGACAATTCGGTTTTCGGGATAGTGTCGGCTAGTTTTATGGTGGAAAACGCCCGTACCCTGGATGAAGTTGATGAACATCTCCAGGTCCCTGATCTGGGTCTTGAGCTGGTCCACCAGCTGCTCCTTGACGCGGGCCGGGTTGACGATCTGAGCGATGGCCGCGTCGACCCGCTGCCGGAGCTCCTCGGCCGTCAGGCTGCCCACGTCCTCGTTCAGGTTCACGTCCAGCTTCTTGATCAGCTCGTCGATGATCACCTGCGCAGGAGGAGGGGGGGGATGAGACTGAGTAGGTGGGGGGGGGGGGCACGGCCAGGGTAGCGTCAACGCTACCCTGGACGTGGCGGAGTCTCCGCTGCACTCTAAGTTCAAACCTCCAACCAATCCACGCAATCTAACCACCAACCGCTAGCTCCATCTCTAAACATTAACACAGGTTTAATTATGAGTTTAAGGGGTTCAACTCATCTGTTGGCTGGCTATATTGCGCACGGCCGACATAGTGTCCAATGCAAACCTAAATACATGTTTAATAGTGAGTTAATGAGTTAATAGAGCTGAACTCTCATCTGTTGGCAGGCTAAATGCCGAACGCCCAAGATAGTGTCCAAGGCTAGGCTGGCCGTCTTTGTGTGTTCTGTTGACCATGCAGGAGGAGAGTAGCGAGCGATAGAATGAACGATGCCAAGATGGACTGTGAAGCTGGGTTCCAGGAGGCAATAGAGTTGAACAAAATGTTATCTCAGGACATAGTGGTGGTAAGTAAAGGGGTACATTGATTATGACTGTGTTACAAAATATACATGCATTTTAAATGTATTATATGAACTGCATTACATTGTAAAAAAACGTATTTATAGCCTTTTTGACCAGCCACGATGGGAAATCCTACCTTTTGTTTCTCCATGACCACCGACTGGGGCAGTGAGTCGTAGCTGCCCTCCTGATACGCAAACTGCTCCAGATCGTCTAGCTGGGTCTTGAGCTGGACGATCAGATCCTTCTGCTTCTCTCTCTGGGCCTCCAGGCGTTCCCGCTTCTCCCTCTCGCTCTGGCCGGGACGAGAAAACCAGACGCAAAGAAATCAGAGTGGGAGAGCGAGGTCCGAGCGGAAAACAGTGAGCCAGACACGACAGCAGCCGGAGACACACAGCGAGGACAGCGAGGACAGCGAGGACAGCGAGCACACTGAGGACGGAGACGCAGAAGGTGTTCAGACACGGCCACGAGTCCATCTCAGAGTCATTCAGCAGGAGAAGCCACCAGACAAAAAGCAAGCTCACATCGCACTCTCACCAAACATCATGAAACAAGTTCAACTTTACAGTACATTAACCAACGGATAATCTCACTTAATCTTTGCATTCATTATTCAGCTACTCTTCAATCAGGGATAAATAGCAGGCCCAAAGATAGTTTTGGTTCCCATTGCCACAAAATAGGTGTCGTTGTTCTGTTGTTGTGTGTAGTGTGGGAACTTGGTTTTAAGGGAAGGAATATAGAATGAAATTGAAAGATATTCTGTCAGTGTGTCATCCTGCTTCTCCGAGCTTGGGGCTAGGATATTCCCCAAGTTGGAGTTTGACAGCGCTCCCTTTGAGATGAAATGCAAAGAACCGCTATCGGCTCCTGTAGGGGATGGGTTGGATAAGACTAACATACTGGTAGGATTAGTAAGCTTACTCTACCCAATGCCAATAGTCCACATTAACACTAATAACTCCAGTCTGCTAGCCTATGCCTTCCTGAGACATATCATGCAAGTATAACAACATCATTTGTGCCACAGAGTGCTTCTCGACTCGTACTCACCAAGTCCTCCTGTAAGTAAAGCACGAAGCGAGGGGGAAATGAAAATAGGCAGAACAAAAGCATTTAAATGTAACAGGCAATAGACAAGGGGCTATGGTGGGTGGTGGGGGGGGGGGGCGTTGTGTGACGTCAAAAGGGGGGGAGCCGTTAGCTTAGAGCACACATGTAATTAAATTCTTACATGTGTGACCGCATGGTGAGTCACACACGCCCACCTGTGTGTCAAACAGCCTCGTTTCCCCTCAAGAGATAACACACAAGAGCTAGAGGAGGCTTACCCAGAGGCCAGACGTAAGCGCACAGAACTGGTTATATTGGCCAATGGGGAAATTAATGTGGGGAGTGAACCAGCTCGAGGAAACAAACGGATATTTCCTTGTGTGCGCACACACAAATTTAAAATGTTCTGTCCTTATTACTTATGTGTTCAACCATGTCCATATGTCTGGATGTAACTGTACAACTACCATGATATGACGAACTGATGATCAGTTTATAACATTGGGTTTGACGCAAAAACATGCGTTCTGAAAAATGCATCGTGTGTGTGTTTCATTAAGTTCAAAAGCATTGTTGACAATTCGTTATGAGGAAATGACCACATAAATTGCCTTATAAGTAACGGGGGGTGGCTTTGAGTACTATGTCATACTACACATGAATAGATCTTCTAATTTAATGTCATGATTGAATCACAAAGAATGTCTTTAGTTTTTGTGAGTTCAGATGGTCTGAACGCAGTGGTCTTTGCGTCTCAACGCAGTGGTCTTTCCTTGCCCTTGTTAGAGGCTACTCACCGAGTTCTCCAGATGCTTCGCATCCTGCGACCTGCACCCCACGACATGGGGGCACCCCTTGAAGGCGAACTCCTCAAGCTCGACCAACATCTTCTCCTTCTCGTCGGTCTGAGCGTGAACTATTTGCTTCAGTCTGAATTGCACCTGTGCAAAGTGGGACGTGAGAGCGAGGAGAGAGGAGTTCAGGAGGTCTTGCTCCGCTTCTAGTTTCTTTAACCTGGCGGCGGTCTCCTCCACGGAGGCGGAGGATGAGCCCCGGGTTCTGGGCTGAGCGCTGCCCCGGACCCCACTCTCCTCCTCGGGGCTGGCCACAGCACCGACCGGTGCCCATCGCTCCCCGGCTCCGGCCGACGCGCCTTCGCTGTCCGATGTTGACAATTCCTCGGTCGACATTTTGGCAAAAAGCGATTTTTATTCTTCCGTCGCTACTAACGATATACTGTCATTTGTTGCCACGGATGCCCCGCGGTTGTTGACTTCAATCGCAGAGAAAGCAGGATTACCACGGAGGAGACAGGTGCATCGCCATCTTGGGAAACAAACCAAACAGTGCGACGTCAACGCAAACGCGATGATGACGCAACGCAGACGCGATGACGCGTGTTTGCGCGCCGAAGTCAAAGCGCACCGAACAGTTTCGATTTTGGCCACCGCTGACTATTACAAAGACGGTTTAAGTGATTGTTCAACTCGGCATAATATATAAACGTACCAAAGCACCTAAAATGACAATGTCTGTAGTTTAGTGCTGCATCTATATGTATACAGCACTTAACTACAGAACATGTCATTAAGTGCTCAAGATATATTTGCCTGTATTGCTTGTAGGGTTGCCAACTTTCAGAAATTAAAATAAGGGACGCCCACCACGGGCCCGACTCCTGTGGGGCGGGGCGCCCGCAGCAGTGGTATGTTTTATTTTGTGCTGGTGTTTTTAGTAAAGGGTTGATCAAGAAAGGAATTAGTCATACTTAAATCTTGAAATGCTTTATTACCACATAACATTCTCTTATAAAGTGCAGTCAATTAAATCTTGAATGAAATCTCTTTGTGTGGCGTGTGCAGCAATGAACTTTTAAAATATAAACTAAATAAACGGAATGGCCCACTCCATTTGTTGGCCATTCTGGAGAAGATCCTTTCCACACATCCAGTGGATGCTGGGATGCTCAGGATGTGTCTGGTGATAGACAGCATGTTTGGCAGGTCAGCTACTCGAAAGAGAGCCACCCACCTGGCAGCCACACCTTTGGACTTCCATTCATCTTCAGCATCTTCTTTGAGCCTCTTCAGAATGGGTTTTGCTGTGGAGCATTCATCATAAAGTTCATCCATGTTGACTTTATGGATGAGGTTGAGCTTGGTGGTCACCCTCTCAATGTCAGTAAAGGTCATGGTGCCATGGTGCAGAGAGAGAGGTTGCAGTGAGAACAACCAGTAGTCTTCAGAAAAGTTGAACCATTTCTCAACATATGAGAGTGCTGTGTTGAGGAATGCAGTAAAATCTGCCCTTGCCATGTCAGCATCAAGTGGACGGAGACGCTGCAGCTTCAATTTAGTTAAGTAGCCATAGAACTGTTAATCTCGTCTCTGTGTGAGCTTTTGCTTGAAGTTTTCCATGATGGAATATAACTCAACACAGGTGGTTTCATCACTCTCCAGCTTCTTTACAACTTCCTCAAAGAGAGAGAGGATATTATTGCAGAGAAGAAGGTTGCATGCTGTCCTGTTGCATGCTGTCTGATGTCAGACAGCCCACCGTGCGCCACTGAAAACACTCGCCGACATATTTTACAACTTGCCTTGTAAACATCTCCACTGACGCTGTCCAGCCAAGGATGTGCATCTTCCCACTCACGTCCGTACTTCTGCAAGCGTTTACGCTTTTGAGGACGTGGTGGAGTATCGGGTGTAGCGGACATTTTTAAAAGGCGCAGGTTTTGTGAGCAGCGCCGGTGTGTGGTGTCTGTCGCTAGGCAACCGTGACCACCACACGCATGCGCAGACACACAGATGACCGGAGCGGGTCTTGCGTAGATCCCGCCGCGACAATTTTGCTGACCGTAGTATTCCCTGTGTTTTGTTTTGATCATTATTGTTAGATTTAGAATTTGTGTGTGTGACAGACATGTGTATTGGACATTTATGGAAATACGGAACAAATTGCGTCCCGTATTGGTTCAATACGGGACGCAACATTTAATTGCCAAATAAGGGACGATTCCGTATTTTACGGGACGGTTGGCAACCCTAATTGCTTGTGTTGTTTGAGAATGTGATATGATGCAAAGGTGTATCATGAAGAAAAGGTTCAATGAGACTAACCGGTATAAATAAGGGTCAAAGTAATATGAATAAAGTATAAGGCATAATCGTTTCATTTATAGTATGGATCTATGGACTATGGAATTGTGTGTGGACAACATCAAAATAAACTCCATTTGGAACCAGGAATTTGTTTTGTAAAACTTTATTTCGTTTTTAAACACAATCAGAGCGCATTTTCACAAACACTATTTATTTCATAGATCAAATATCTAAAAGATCCATCGTTCGATTTGAGATTCAGGACAAATAAGCCCCTATAGTTTGGTATGCGCCACCATTTATATTACGTAAAATAAACATTATTTTTTACAAATACCCGTATCAAAGTATATTCTAAGCCAATCAGCCACGTTCAAGAAACCCTCAGTTATGATTGTATTGTTTTATTCTCAGATTCATTAACTTTTTATAATTTCCCCATCACTAAACCAATTAATCCCAAACCAGCAGATCTAGCATCCATTGGCGAGTTTCCAATTAGTGCAACTTGATTTGGAGCCATTAAGAGCAGAAAACAGCAGCTGATTAAAGCTTCAGAGCTCTCATTCCCGGCCTGGAGAAGAACATGTGCCAGCTCTTCCACTGCAGCTCTACGTTCCGGCTACAGGTCCCGCCCTCACCGCAGGTATGGCCGGACGGGCAGCAGTGCTCCATATCGTCGCAGCAAACCGCCTGTGGGAGGGAAGGGCGATGCTATGTTAGCTCATACACCTACCTAGCATCGTCAGTAACATAGTTTGAAGCCGCTTTCAGAAAGTCATCGATTATTTCAACGCGCTTGATATTGTACCACTTTGGGTACGTTTGATTGTTTATGCCGTTGCTTAAGTACGGTATAGCATCCATTAGCAGAGGGGCAACCACTGTAATCAGATAACTGTATAGAATACCCGGAGAGAGACCGCCACTGTAATCAAAGTACTACATTATACACACTAATAGAGAGACTCTCCCTGTAGGCACGGTGCAGAATAAGAGAGGGACCTCAGTTTAAATGAGACCACTTGAACACAGCACACATCAGGGGACGGGCGGTAGCTCCGCACACAGTGTACGCAGTACAGCGTACGTTAGGAGACGAACAACAGGCCCACGCGTTGGAGGACGTCTGGCAGCAGGTCTCCTCCTCTGGGCAGGAGGAGGAGGCGCCCTGGCAGGTTCCGGCCTGCTCCTCCTCCGAGCCGTCCAGCTCCTCCTCTGAGCCGTCCAGCTCCTCCTCTGAGCCGTCCAGCTCCTCCTCTGAGCCGTCCAGGGTAAGGTGGGCCTGGGGCAGCACGATGCGGGAGAAAGGGAGGCTGTCCCACTCGACCACGGTCACCTGCTGGCAGGAGGCAGTGCGGGTGTTGCAGCTGTAGCCCCAGGGGCAGCAGTGCTGCTGGTCAGGGCAGCACACGGCCTGCAAGGGGGGAGAGACGGAACCACCCACGGAACCACAGGTTTGGTCGGGAGTCAACACAGGGTTAAGTTCTACAAAAGTGTGGCCGCATGGTCAACCTTTGCTATAACATGCAATATTATTTCAAGACCACGCTCTTTACAAGATAATGTCTCTCCATCTCTTTCACTGTCTTTATCTGTCTCTCTCTTTATCTGTCCCGCTCTTTGTCTCTCTCTGTCTTTATCTGTCCCTCTCTCTCCCTCTCCATCTCCCTCTCCATCTCCCTCTCCCTCTCCCTCTCCCTCTCTCTCTCCCTCCCTCTCCCTCTCCCTCTCTCCCTCTCTCTCTCTCTCTCTCTCTCTCTCCTTCTCTCTCTCTCCTTCTCTCTCTCTCTCTCTCTCTCTCCCCTACCTCATACAGAGGGCAGCACCCCCACTGGCCCGAGGAGAGGCGGCAGCAGGTGAAGTGAACGGCGCATCGGGTCTCGCTGTCACACGGCACCGAGTCCCCCAGGGCCACGCTGTCGCCCCCCACGGCGGGGACCTTGGTGTACCAGGGGATGGCCACCTCCCCTCGGTAGCACTGGCCCGTACTCTCGTCACACTTGTATTTGTCGGGACAGCAGTGGGCTCCGTCGGAGCAGCACACCGCCTGGGAGACAGGGAGGAGGTGGAGACGGGGTTCAGTTGTACGGCCGCCGTCTTCCTGTCACCGTCCGATTCCTACGCCTTCTACGTTCAGCGCTACGTAAGGTACTGTACAGTAAGGTACAGTACAGTATGGTGCTAAGGTACAGTAAGGTACAGTACAGTAAGGTACTGTACAGTAAGGTACAGTACAGTATGGTGCTAAGGTACAGTAAGGTACAGTACAGTAAGGTACTGTACAGTAAGGTAGAGTACATTAAGGAACAGTATGGTAAGGAACAGTAAGGTACAGTACAGTAAGGTAGAGTACAGTATGGTACTAAGGTACAGTAAGGTACAGTACAGTAAGGTACAGTACAGTAAGGTACTGTACAGTAAGGTAGAGTACATTAAGGAACAGTATGGTAAGGAACAGTAAGGTACAGTACAGTAAGGTAGAGTACAGTATGGTACTAAGGTACAGTAAGGTACAGTACAGTAAGGTACTGTACAGTAAGGTACTGTACAGTAAGGTAGAGTGCAGTAAGGTAGAGTACATTAAGGAACAGTATGGTAAGGAACATTAAGGTACAGTACAGTAAGGTAGAGTACATTAAGGAACAGTATAGTAAGGAACAGTACAGTACAGTAAGGTACAGTACAGTAAGGTACTAAGTAAGGAATAATCACCGAGAGGCCGGGCAATAAACAGTTTGATATGCCCGGCTCGCGGACGGCTTACCGCCCGATACGAAGTCGAGGGCGGTAACCTTCCGCGAGCCGGGCATATCAAACTGTTTATTGCCCTGCCTTGAGGTGATTATTCCGTTTATTCTACTTCGCGCCGGCCAACATAATAAAACAATTCAAATACTTTAATAATTAGCCTTTTTCTTATTCGTATTGCATGCTTATTAAATGTATACTCTGTTTGAGTTCATCTCCCTCGAAAAGTAGTTCCCTTTAGAACTACGGTGAATAACGTTTGCTCAGCTGTAGGTAACTCATTTCTATAGCAACCACGAAAGGCTGGATCTGATCACTAGTTTAATAACGTAGTTGCTACATTCGTATCAAGTCAGCTTTAATGACGATCGATCAAACATGCACATGTTGGAAATGTATGTGATAGAAAACGATACAAGCGGCGTATTGATCTACTGTGCTCAGTCAGCAGCAAGTAGAACCGACAAGTCAGCGGGCAATATGCCGGATTAATGCACCCCTCCCAGCCAATCAGAATCGAGCATTCTTAAATGAAGTAGAATAAGGTACAGTAAGGTATAGCATAGTAAGAGACAGTAAGGTACCCCACAGTGAAGAACAGCACAGTAAGGTACAGTAAGGTATTATAGAGTAAGGAACAGTACAGTAAGGTACAGTAAGGTACTATAGAGTAAGGAACAGTACAGTAAGGTATTATAGAGTAAGGAACAGTACAGTAAGGTACAGTACAGTTAGTAACAGTAAGGTACTGTATGGTAAGGAACAGCACGGTAAGGTACAGTAAGGGGAACCTTTGGTATGGGGCAGCAGCCCCACTGCCGGGCTGCGATCATGTAGCAGCAGGTGGTCTGTTGTGGGCAGCGGGTGTGAGCGTCACACTGGACGTCTCCGCCCGCAGACACCTCCTGTTCCGACGTCTCTTCTTCTGCGTTCTCTCCACTGGCCTCAGCTTCAGAGGGGTTCTAACCGAAGGGGCAAAAGGTTCACAGTCGCTATTATTGAGGAGGCAGTGACATTGGTTTGGATAATAGTTTGTGCCTGTGTCTGTGTGTGTGTGTGTGTGTGTGTGTGTGTGTGTGTGTGTGTGTGTGTGTGTGTGTGTGTGTGTGTGTGTGTGTGTGTGTGTGTGTGTGTGTGTGTGTGTGTATGTCGTCTGTGTATGACCAATAAGTTGAAATTCAATCTTCACTGTAGATAGGAATGTGTACATTGCTTGCAGGTATGTTGGTAAGGTGTATATCAACTACAGTTATGAAGGTGTATAACAACTACAGGTATGAAGGTGTATATTAACGACTGGTATGAATGTGTACATTAACTAGTTATGAATGTGTATATTAACTACAGGTATGAGGGTGTATATTAACTACAGGTATGAAGGTGTATATTAACTACAGTTAAGAATGTGTATATTAACGACTGGTATGAAGGTGTCTATCAACTACAGGTATGAATGTGTGTATCAACTACAGGTATGAATGTGTATATCAACTACAAGTATGAATGTGTATATTAACTACAGGTATGAAGGCTTACATTAACTACAGGTATGAAGGTGTATATCAACTACAGGTATGAAGGTGTATGTCAACTACAGGTATGAAGGTGTATGTCAACTACAGGTATGAATGTGTATATTAACGACTGGTATGAAGGCGTACATTAACTACAGGTATGAAGGTGTATATCAACTACAGGTATGAATGTGTATATTTACGACTGGTATGAATGTGTATCAACTACAGGTATGAATGTGTATATCAACTACAAGTATGAATGCGTATATCAATGTGTATATCAACTACAGGTATGAATGTGTGGAGGTGGGCCCTCCACCTCCAGGGCAGCCTGCGTGGGGACGGCCGCTGACTTCTCCACCCAGGGGACCTGGGTGGAGCCATCGTCGCAGGTGCGTTCTTTGGGGTTGCACGTCGTGCCATGCGGACAGCAATGTATCAAGTCCTCACAGCAGACGGCCTGGGGGGAAGGTGGAGGAGGAGAGAGGGCTAGAGGGATTATTTGATCACTGTAATATCAATGTACAATTCAATTCAATTCAAAAGTGTTGATGTATGCAAATCTGTCTTTCTCAATGAAGGTGGTCGAGGCTAAAGTTCTAAAATACTAGCAAATATAAAAATGGTAAATGTTAATAATTTAAGTACAAAGGTAGATCTTTGAATAAGTAAAATTAAAACCCAATATCTTTTGAAAAATATCATATTATTGCTTCCTATTCGTTCACAAGACATGACCTCGGTTTAAACCTACATTCTAACTCTCCCTGCACACATTTACTTTATTTCTGACCGTTTCAAATTCAAAGGTATCAGAATAAGGCGCACCTTGGGTAGCGGACAGCATCCCCACGCTTTGTTGAGGGTCTTACAGCACGTCTCTCCCTCCAAACAAGAGTAGGACTTGTTGCATTGGATATCGTTACCTAGGGAACACGTATCCAGGGTGCAGACCAATTTAATACGATATGGCCCAGAATGCACTTTGTGATATAAATAATACTTAATAATACTACAGACACTCAAAGATGCATTGGTTTTACCAGATGTGGTTTCTGAGAGCAGCTCGGTAGCGTCCTCCATTGGACCAGCAGGGGTCAACTCAGTGGGGGTCTCGGTGGGGGTCTCAGTGGGGGTCTCAGTGGGGGTCTCAGTGGTGACCTCACTTGGGGTCTCATTCGGGGTCTCAGTGGGGGTCTCAGTGGTGACCTCACTTGGGGTCTCATTCGGGGTCTCAGTGGGGGTCTCAGTGGGGGTCTCAGTGGGGGTCTCAAGGCTCTCCTCACCAGAACGGGCCGGGACTGTCCCTTGTTCTTCCTCTGCAAGACGACCACAAACAAGTCAAGCATAATTTAACCACAGTGCCCCATGTACATAACGATGTGTCCGTAACATGTTTTGTTCGTTTTGTACCACTTTCCGCCCTCTCCCATTCGGCTATCCTCCTTGCATGAAGCTTGGCCCACATCGGCGTCTCCTTCTTGGTGGACAACGAAACACATTTGGACTGTTCGACATCACACACACTGCCCCCTGGGCAGCAGTGTGCCATGTCCTCACAGCATGTGGCCTGGACGGGGAACAGAAAGGCATGGCGGTGGACCAGGGAAACAGAAGTAAAACCACGCGGCCACACTGCCGATTGCTGCTCATTTTCAGTTCCGCTCGCAGATGCAGAGTACGGAGTCGGACGGCCGTACCTCTGGGAAGGGGCAGCAACCCCAGCTGCTGTCGGAGTTCTGACAGCAGCTGGTCTCCTCCGGACACTCTGATTCGCCGTCACTGCAGATGACCGGGCTGACGAGCTCTGTAACAGTCAGGTGAATAAACATAATAGATAGGTTATCAGGGTTAGAAAGTAGATATTGAGATTTTCTCTGGAACAGAAGAAACAGTATAATGAAATTCCGATAATGGGATGGCAACAAATTGCAGACTTCAAAACTGTATTTGCGGTAAGATAATGGCAAATAAAAATAATGACAGAAGACATAGTTGGGGAAACCCTGGCTACAATTTGCTCTTCTACGGAGCTTGATGCTTATGCGGGTATGAAGGGAGGACAAACCTTTACTGATACACGAGCGACTGTCGACGCTACACCCGTGTCCTTCGGGACAGCAGTGTTTCCCATCGCTGCACGAGATACCCTGTTGTCGGGGATGGATCGCAGACATAATGAAATACAAATCGTACAAAAAGACTACAGACAGTTGACCCGGTACATCATCGGATCACTTCAATTCGGTACTAACTGTCATCTACCCGATGTCCTCCACTGAATTCGTGCATGAACAGCACAAACTCCTTCGCAAATCCTTCATCTCAAACATCAATAAAGACTCACTTGTTCAGAGTTCACCTAGACTAGAAGGGTAAGGGGTAAGGGGCAAGGGGAAGGCGTAAGGCGTAGAAATGGGATTGGGCCTAAGGCCCAATCCCATTTCTACCCCTTACCCCTTCCCCTTACCCCTTAAAAAACAAGGGGGAGGGGTAAGGGGAAGGGGTAAGGAGTAGCAATGGGATTGGGCCTCTGTATGGCTGCCCAGCCTTACTGCGGCTAGACATCTAACCCATGTTGCTGTTCATTTGTCCCATAACCTAACTAGGTTAAGTCACCTTGGCGAGGGGGCAGCAGTTAAACCGGGTCAGGGCCTTCAGACAGGAGTACTCCGGCGGGCACCGGGACTCATCCGGACAGACGTTGTCATCCTCCTCCGTGTCGTACGACCGCACCATCCTGAACGACTGCAGAGATTGCGGAGATATTGATCGTAATTATCTAGAATTATCTACATCAAATGATATAAACCTTGTTTATAAATGTATACATTAAACCTTGTTTGCATAATTACTAATCGCCCTTCTTGGGCCTAGAGATGTCTTCCTTCCACTCTCTAACTGAAAGGTGTTCTGGTAGTCATTTGCGTTGCCACTGTAACCACAAAGTCTGATACTGAGGCCGCACTAATCTCCTCACTTCTCTGTATAGATTCCTTGAACTGTCATGTCGCCACAGACCCCGCACGGCTCCCTGTGACGAGCCATGCATGTTATATGAACGAGTGTATCAGTCACGTGTCATTACTGAGACACTGGCGGTACTCGACATGGGGACCCTTACTTTGGTGAGCGTGGGCGGGGGGGCAGAGCGTCCCTCCTCCCAGGGGACGGACGTGGTGTCGTTCACGCAGCAGGAGGCTTCCACGTCGCAGCGGGTGTCCCCCGGGCAGCAGTGGACCCGGTCCTCACAGCACACCGCCTGCACAAAGGGGCTCAACTGTAGCCGCCGCCGCCGCCGGCGTTTGACTACCAAAGCAGGTCGGACGTTCGTATCGCACAGCGGCGACCGCTAACCCGGTCATAAAGGCATTAAAAAGACATTCAACCTCACGATAACGATGTAAATACTCGAGGTGTATCTGAAGCGAGGAGATACCCAGCACGGGGCTCTACGGTAGCCGTACTCGTGTGGAAAGATATGTAAATAGAGAGCGTGTGGAGCATGCGGTGTGAATGGTTGGCTCTAGGTCTGCTGGGTGGGTCGGTCTCAATGAACCTGCTCAAATGGACAGCAGGCGAAGCCGTTCCCTGGGCTGCTGCAGCATGTGTGGCCCTCCACGCAGCTGTCCGCGGCGGGGCAGTCCTCCGCCCAAACCAAGGCCGGCACCACCCAACACATCAGCATCCAGGTCTGCATCTGCACAAGCACAAGGGGGGGGGGGGTTTGCAGGCTTTAGCCGTGTAGCGGTGGGGCTGTTCATGCAGGATCAATAAGGCCTCATTATAAACGGTTAGCGGTCAATGTATTCATTTTTTTTAATTAAGATATAAAGGCTACATGGTCAAATAGTTTGTAATCCATCATATAGGCTAATGGAGGGTTAAACAGGAAGTTTGTTTGGTGTGATTTTAAGAACATTCTGCCCATGCATTGTTGTAACAACTGGTCTGTAATAAAGCGTAATAACATAATTCATTTAAATGCAATTACGCAGTACAACGATTGCAATCACAACAGTGTGACTTGCTTTGCAACCCACATTAATAAATGTATATCTTGCAGGTGAGACGACAATACAACTATCTTAAAACAAGTAAATCCATGGACAATTATGTGAAGGGTTTAATATTAATTGCTGCAATTCAACATAACTTGCCTTACCTTTGCTGTTGACTTAATGGCTGCTGCGAGTTGTGAGATATTTTGGATTTCCCCTTTCGAAAGTTTCATCAGGAGGTTTATATATTGCGCACACCCTCGTCAGAAAGGACCATCCCACTCGACAGGAGATCAGCAGATCAGCGTCGTATCGTATCTGTCCATCTCCACATTTTAGATTTGTGTGTGCATGAAGACCGACTCATTGTTTGAGTTTGACCGTTTGTTGGAGCATCATTAAAACAATTTTAGTTGTTGTTAACTTTGTTGACATGTGACAGACGCAGATCCGCCGGAGGGGGGGCGGGGCCAGCAACAGACGCACTGAGCAGTGAAGCGGAAAAACTTGATTTAATAATTAATGTTTTTTTTCATTGGATGAGTGCTTTCATTTTTAAGAGGAAGATTAAACAATCACTTTGAATTGAAGGTTAAATACAATAATCACTTCTTTTTTCATAAAGTTCTGTAATTAGATAGGTAGGATGTCGTTTTATAAATTTCTTTTTTGGTCTAGTTATTTTTATCTTAGATTTGGGGGTTTGTTGATAATTCAGATCAGGCAGAGGCAGTAACGAGAGCCCTTTAGAGAGAGTTTTACTAATTTATAGTTATAACACTCTCTAAATAGTTCTGGCAGAAACTGAACAACCCCCCAGAATTCTCTACAAGAAGAAGAAGAACGGTGGGCTTGCATAACCCAGACCTGTTAGGCATCTCTCATGACCTCGGCCAGACACATGTTGCATGGACAGCTCCCTTCATCGCGAGAGTTCAGCCCGTTCAGTAGACATCGACATCTCGACCGCGTGGTATCGCGAGAGTGAAGTGTTGCAAAACAAGTTGTCTGTGTTGAACGTCGGATGACATTAATGAGTGAACCACGGAGGCAGCGTGCTAAATATCATTCAATATTAGCACTCGGCAGTGCTAATACGATGGGTGAAAGCACGTTTTCTTCACAACGATACTCTCAGTGAAAGGGGTGAGTACGCACTGGACGTTTAAATATATGTAATTGATGTAATAGCATGTTAGCTGCTAGCTCCGAGGACAGCCTACGCCGGGAAAACATGTCCCTGAGAGACAGCGGCTAGCTCGGCTAACAGCCAGACCCAGACCATTCAAACGCATCGGGATGGTTTGAAAGGTCTTGATTGATGGTCTTGATGGGAGGGCTGGAGTCTCCACATCTCCCCCATGTATTGTTGAAAGAGCAGATCGCATTAGTAGGTGTGGGTAAGCAGGTATGATGACAAGGTGGACCTGAGCTGGTCCGGTGGTTGAGGCTAATGGGAGAGTCACAAGGTGGACCTGAACTGGTCTGGTGGTTGAGGCTAATGGGAGAGTCTCAAGGTGGACCTGAACTGGTCCGGTGGTTGAGGCTAATGGGAGAGTATCAAGGTGGACCTGAACTGGTCTGGTGGTTGAGGCTAATGGGAGGGTCACAAGGTGGACCTGAACTGGTCTGGTGGTTGAGGCTAATGGGATGAGGGTAGGGTTCGGGTCCAGGTTGTGTGTTTGACAAAGTCCATTCATATATAATATACATGTTATTCATGTCGTTAGATAGTACCATACACGTGCGATGCTGCATAAGTCACACATCTGCCAATATTTCCAAAACATTTAGTACAATTGATTGCTTTAAAGTCACTGGAATTCATTGTTTAAAAGCTGAAATAGATTCCAAAGATCAAATATTTGTTGGTATTTAGGTATAGATCACTAAATGAGCATACCAATAAAATGGTAGACTGATACGAATGCAGTTGCCCTAACTCAAACACTACAATAAGTGTAATGATATTGTCAGTGTAATGTAGTAGTTGGACGGATACCCTGACGCCAGTCTCTGAGGCGACTGACGATGTGCTATAGAAAGATAAGCTATCAGTGTGACAACAACATCAAACCCAGCCCCACAGCCCTAGGCCCTTCTGGGGCACAATCATTCAAATGTATTATGTAGACTGTCTAAAGGGGATACAGTGAGTTGACACAAGCAGTGTTGTTAATCCCTATCACGTTTTTAAGTATTTGGTGATAAACTTGGTTATAAGTAACTTCTTGCTCAACACTTTCGGTTAATGAAATGTGCAGAAATGCAAAATGGAAGTACATTTCTATTTTATATTTCCACCATCTTTCACTGCTGCGTGTTACCTAACCATTAGCCGAGCCCAGGAGTGGCTGTCCTGCTTGCGCTGCAGTCGTGTTATTGCTGCAATACCTCCGTGTTCTGCGTCTTATCTCGCCAACCCCTGATGCGGCAGGTAGCCATGATGGGTGAGCGTGCTGGGAGCGGCCCTGTAACTGGGATCTCCCCAGTGCAGCAGATGCTGGCGTCTGGCACAGGGGCTCTCCTCACCTCTCTGCTCGGTAAGAGATGAGTTAGAACAACTCCGCACACCTGACACTGACTGAAGATCCTATACCCATTTGCTGACCTACTTTCCCTGATTTTATAGCGACACCCTCCGTGTTGCGGCCGATGTTTTGAATAATGTCCCCGTCGATTTAAGAGAAGTTCAACCAAAGTAGCAAACGTGTAAAACCTGCTGTCCGTTTGTCTGCAGTCACCCCTCTGGACGTGGTGAAGATCCGGCTGCAGGCTCAGCAGAAGCCCCTCTCCCAGGGTAAGACGGTGCACCACGGTGCACTGGGTCCGTGACGATGGACACAGGATCCTCAGGGGGCCCCTAGTGGGACCCCCTGGCGTCTACGTTGTCTCGTTATCTGTCCCCTTTGGTTTTCAGTTGTCAGTTAGTCTCAGTATCTTTTACTCCGGTTTCAGTGACACTCTTAACGTCGTTATGATCCGGTCATTGAGTATTGCCGCCACGTGTGTTGTGCTTTTGTTAACACGTCTTCGCTTGTCTTCTGTGTCTGGCTTTTCCTCCTCTCTCTCTCTCTCTCTCCCTCTCCCTCTCCCTCTCCCTCTCCCTCTCCCTCTCTCTCTCTCTCTCTCTCTCTCTCTCTCTCTCTCTCTCTCTCTCTCTCTCCCCCTCTCCCTCTCTCTGATGCTGTAGCCTGCGATAGAGCCCGTAGGGGTTGTGTCGCCCGTCCCTCCAAGTGTGAGTATCCCAACGGACTCAACACCAGGACATCTTCTTTCACTGGCATCATATATTTCATATTTTCATAATGAACAGTAATTATGATTCCTGCATATCACAGCACTGCCTTGTGTCTCACTAACCAGCATGGCTCACTAACGCACGCGTCTTTTCTAAGAAGCCAATAACGAATATCACTAACAAATCTAAGATTGCTTGGGTCAATCGTTTCTGAAGCTATAATAATAATAATAATGGATAGAGGTTATATAGCGCTTTTCTAGACACTCAAAGACGCTTTTACAGTGAAGGGGGGACCTCACTAACCACCACCAGTGTGTAGCACCCACTTGTGTGATGCACGGCAGCCAATCTGCGCCAGAACGCTCACCACACACCAGCTTGAGGTGGAGAGTGAGGGAATTAATGAGTCAGCCAATTATACAGGAGGATGATTAGGGGGCCAGACTGAATGAGCCTGGTTGGGCCAGGACGCCGGGGAAACCCCTACTCTTTGCGATAAGTGTCCTGGGATCTTTGACCTCAGTGAGTCAGGACCTCGGTTTTACGTCTCCTCCGAAGGACGGATATGGGTGTCGACAGGCCAGCTGTTCGGCTCCCCACCTTCATTACAAAGTAGACAATGCTATCTGCGCTTGGAGCTGTGGTCCCTCGTCCATTGATACAATGTTATCTCTGAATGGGAAATTCAGCAGATATAGGTAGCATTTGATCAACAGCATTGTACTACAATGTTTCAGGTACATTTTGCTTTAATCGCATGTAACGTGCCAAACTGCGCCCTTTCCAGTTGCTCTTCTACTATATTCTGTTTTCTAAAAGCACATTTTAAAGTATGTGCAGAACGAGGATGATTCGTTACAGGGGTTGAGTGTGTAGGTCACTCTGATGCTGGACTAAACTGAATTTGAGTCAAGTTGTTTCACATAGTTCCTCCCAGGTGCATTTGAATTTAAGGAAACGGAACCACTGTTAACCTTACTAAATGCATCTTAAGCCAGCTGCTTTGGCTTGCTTTCTAGGCATACTATTCTCGCTACTGGTTAGTTAGTGTCACATTAGTGTTTTCTGCTTAGGTTTTTGCATCTGTTTAAAAATAGCAGAGAGTAAACAGGCCTTGCTCCTGCTGGCTGCGGGGGTCATTGACTTGGTCGTAGTTCTATCTTATCTCTATCCACCAAAACATAAAACCTTGATACATAACCTCCACAACACCCAGGCTGCCTAGTCATCCTGTGTCAGCATTGTGTGTTTTCCTCACTCAAAAGAGAACGCTTTGGATTTGCTTGCTCTTCTAACACGGGTCACCTTATACATGTCGTTTAATTAACGCCTGTGTGTCCGTGTGTATCACAGGGAAGTGCTTCCTGTATTGCAACGGCCTGATGGATCACATCTACGTGTGTCGAAATGGGAGCAGCTGCACCAGCCTGTACAGGACACAGACGCACTTCAACGGCACCCTGGTGAGACTTTGGAGTAAAATGGCCGTCGCTGCAGATCGCTGTCACGGCTGAGTCAACACTAGTTAATCAGAGTTACAGCTTAACAAGCCAGAGCCCCGACGTGGACGGCGTGTGGCTGTCTGAGTGGCTTGGCCTGTACTAACCACACTAGTTAATCAGAGTTACAGCTTAACAAGCCAGAGCCCCGACGTGGACGGCGTGTGGCTGTCTGAGTGGCTTGGCCTGTACTAACCACACTAGTTAATCAGAGTTACAGCTTAACAAGCCAGAGCCCCGACGTGGACGGCGTGTGGCTGTCTGAGTGGCTTGGCCTGTACTAACCACACTGGCATGCCAGCGTAAAAAGAGAGGCCTAATCCAATTCTTATTTTGTAGACTATTGTGCCTTCATGACCTGGGTTTGTGTGTTTCTGGGGAAGAGGGTGTTAGATGGGGACCTGTTTCGGGTCCGTCAGGTCTGTGGTGTCTCTCGTTAACGGGTTTATCTGTCGTCTGAGCAGGACGCCTTCGTGAAGATCACCCGCCGGGAAGGAGCCCGGGCCTTATGGAGCGGCCTGCCACCGACACTGTGAGTGGCCGTCGTCCACCGCCCACATGTGCCCTCGGGTGTGGCTCATATTGAGGATTCATAGACTCAGTAATGGGCAGATACCTAATAGGTCATCACAGCATGGTCACCAATGCTGTGCTGAACTAGAGCCGTCCGTCCATGTTGAGACCCAAACCCATTTCATTGCTTTCACCTCAGTTTAGTTTTGGGTTATTTCAACCTTTTTAAATAACACGGCCCATAGGCCACATGTTCCCTTGTATGAGGCTTGTATTGGTAAATACTGGTAAATACTACCCTAGTATTACCATCCTAAATACTATCCTAGTATTTACTATTTACTCGTTAAGGGCTGATGCCTATAGTTCATCACAGCATTGAACACTAATGCTGTGCTGAACTATAGCTGTCTGTCCATAATGAGAACCAAGCCCATTTCATTGCTTTCGGTATAGTTTCAGTACAGCATCGTTTTGGGTTGTTTAAACCATTTTCAATATTCGAAACCTCAAAATATTAGAAACCTTCCAATAATAGAAACCTTTCAACGAGTAACCAGCTGCCAAAATCTCAAAGATTCCTCCTGCTTGAATGTGTGATGTTTGATAAAGATTGTGCCCTGAAGATCGTTTGATGAGGAATGGCTCGTGAGGATGTTTTTGCGCCGTGTTCCAGGGTGATGGCGGTGCCCGCGACGGTCATCTACTTCACGTGTTACGACCAGCTGAGGGACGGCCTCCATTACAGCCTGGGTCTCCATGGCAGCCACATCCCGCTCATCGCCGGCGGCCTCGCTCGACGTAGGTCACCAGACAAAGCACCGGGCCGACAAAAGATGCTCAACCACTCGGGCCTCTCCCTCCCACATGTGATTGACAGGCAGGATGGAATATTCGAGCCAATCACTGATGAGATGACCTGATTGATCAGAAATGAGCCCCTGTAGTATTCTTAAATCAAAATGTTCTTGCATAGATCAGTCCACCAGCCTACCCAATGGACTGTAGCAAACGTTGCTCATCACACATCTAGGTGGACACGCCCACTTGTGATGTCACTAAAACACAGGAAAAGGCAGATTTACACACGTGTTGTAACGGCTAATCACACTCACACCTGGTGGCGTTACATCCCCCCTTTTCAAATCAAAAGCGTCTTCACCTTCCTGCTCTCCTCTGTTCTGGCCACCAGTGGGCGCCGTCACAGTGATCAGCCCTCTGGAGCTGGTGCGGACCAAGATGCAGTCCAGGAAGCTGACGTACCGCGAGCTCAACGTGTGCATCCGTTCGGCCGTGGCGCAGAGCGGCTGGCTGTCGCTTTGGAAGGGCTGGGGGCCCACCGTACTCAGGGACGTCCCCTTCTCAGGTGAGCCCCCACCTGAGGCCTGCCGAGACTCAAGACTCACCTGTTCAGAGTTCACCTGGACTCTGCATAGCCTCCCTCTCTTACACCCCCCCCCCCCCCCCTACCCAGACACACCCCTCATGCACACTTATTGTAGGTTGTGCGTCCTGCCACTTTATGGACGCACTTATTGTATGTTGTACGTCCAGGCACTTAAAAATAGTACTCAGCATTGTGTAGCATCTTATCCTTGCTGTCTCTGTTGTATACGGGGAATGGGTTAACCTAGCGATTGTTTAGTGCTTGGCACTTGGTTCTATGAACATCCTTACAGTACAGACAGCGATATATCGTTGTTTCACCGTCTTCTGACAAATGGACTTATTGTAAGTCACGTTGGATAAAAGCGTCTTCTAGATTCCCTAAATGTTCATAGACCATTTAGGGTTCGTCCCCCGTCCCCCCTCGTCCCTGTATCTTTGTGTGACTTTGTGTCTGTTTGTGCGTGTGTTTGTGTGCGTGCAGCACTGTACTGGTTCAACTACGAGCTGGTGAAGGAATGGCTCCACGAGCAGCACTTCATCTCCCAGACGGACTTCTCCATCAGCTTCACAGCGGGAGCCATCTCTGGAGCGGTGAGTGTTGTGTTTGACTAGTAGCCTAGCGTAGCAGTAGCCTAGCGTAGAAGTAGTGTAGCGTAGCATTCGATAAGGAAATCATACTCTGCGACCTCTCTAAAGGAGAATAGAGGCAGCTTGAGGTAACACTGGTGGCAGCTATTCAGCTTAACTAGCATCTAATTATAGTAATGATATTGTTCTGCAGTATTTACCTTGTTCATCATTCAATTCAATCATATTTGTATAGCCTTTAATCACAGGTGCAGGTGTGTTTATGACGCCCCCCTGGCCCAGAGAGCAGGAGAAAACTCCCTTAATATCAAGGATGAAATTTAGAGAAGGAACGCAGATTGGGGGATCGTCTTTGTGCTTTGGTTGTCTTCATACTTTCATTCATGTGTAACCGCAAAGTAATGAATTATATTCATGCATTCACCAGGTGGCGGCTGTCCTCACCCTGCCGTTTGACGTGGTGAAGACGCGCCGACAGATCCAACTGGGGGAGATGGAGACGCTGGGAGGTCCGTTAGCTAAGCCGGCGTTAGCTTGAGCTTATAGCATGGACTGTTGTGATGGAGGTTATCACAACAACATGACATGTTGCAGTGTGATTTAAAGTTGTCCTTTCCTCACCAGTTCCCCTGAAGAGGTCCAGCGCCACCTGGCACATACTGAAGGACATCTGGGCGGAGTCAGGACACCGCGGCCTCTTCGCCGGTACGCCTGCTTTACCCCCATAAGGGGTTACCCCATGAAGGGTTCCCCCCATAGAGTGTGATGATGATGATGAGAGATGAGATGAGATAATTTTGCAATCGGTAGTCTAACAATGGCATGTGCAGTACCTTTTTAGATTTTGCTCCGTACAAAAACCTAGTAAACAATTTATACAGGCCACGCCATCTTATCAATTTCAGTTACCACTGTATGACTATTATTTTAGGAGATGGCTTTTTCGGTAATCCAACCCTGTAGCAACTACTACGACATTAAATCAGACCATTACATCCCCATGGTGAGATTTGAATGTTTTTCCCGTCTCATGTTGCTGTATTCCCCTCACTGTTCTGTGTTGTGTCCCCAGGGTTCCTCCCCCGGGTGATCAAGGTGGCCCCGGCCTGCGCCATCATGATCAGCAGCTACGAGTTTGGAAAGGCCTTCTTCCAGGAGATGAACCTCAGAGAGAAGCGGCGCCCCTGAAGGGCTCCCCTGCTGGCCACAGCGCCCCCTGGTGGCCATAGGTGGCTCCAACTCCCCTGCAGTCCCTGTCCAAGCCGCTTGTCCCAATGCTTCACTTCATCTGGTTGAGGACCAGGATTGGCTGGAATGGCTTTGATTTGAACAGCGTGTGCAAAGCCGCCTTAGCCTGATCTGTCTATCTGCACTTCTTTCCTTTTTATACGGGCGGAACTACGCCATGCCCTGGTGGGTGATGGACCGGAGATAAAAATGTGAAACACATTTCCACGTGGTGTTTTGATGAGCCAAAAGAATCTGTGTGATACTTTGGAAACATCTGCTAGGTTTATTTAAAGATGTTTTACAAAGCAGGTAATTACGCCTGCTTGAGCACACTTCCCGCTATAAATAATAAACATAAAATGTGAAAAGTGAAATTTTTTAACAGACTGCGACCGTTATGGGTTTAGTCGTGTTAATTACCAAATGATGAACACTGAATTTGCATAACTCATGTAGCATGAATTGATAATGCGCCATGTCTTTTGAAACGCTGTTTAAATGACATTCAACTGCATTCACACAACAGACTGCGTTAAGAATCCTTTATGACAAAGTATAATGTACCAATATTGTAAGAATAAGAGTTTTCTTATGGCATTCAGTATGATTTTTTTTTAACATAACATTGAATCAATCTTCATTGTTTCATTAAATTATTTCACATTTCATTGTTTTAAACTGAACAATCTAATTGTTTGGTCAATGGATTTGATCATTTCCAACATAAGCTGTTAAATGAAGAATATATATATATATACACACACACCATGTAATTAATTAAAAGTCTATATCAACCTCGGGTGCATAAGAATAGAATAATGTCCTGGGTATTTACCAGGTATCCCATTTCTGTTGTCATGGATACACTAATGTCAGGGTGACTGAGATAAATATTACATTGATTATTTAACCATTATTTCAATGTTAATTCTCAGAATTTAACTATGGCACACTTTTACGAAATCTGAGAACTAGTGGTTTACTTTAGTTGTTTATTTTGTTTAGTTTTCATTTAAATCAAAGTAAGGTCCAGAGTTCGGTATTCAAAAGTTCTGAAGACCACAAAATAAACGTCTTGCCTTATAATAGTGTATTTTCTTGTCCAATAAATGGTCAAAGCTTATTTGAATGTGATTCAATATGTGACATACGTTCTCTGTATACATTTAATTCTCTGAATTAAATAAAACTTTAATTCAAGGGCCTTCACATATTTTATAACCAATAAATCCCCATTTCACGTTTATGAGAATACAATTCGATGATTTGTATTCATTCAATCTGTATTCTCGTCCTTAAATGTAACTTAAGTTTAAAGTCTCTTAAAGGCACCCAGTGCAACTTTATGTAAACATTCAATGAAAAATAAACATTCAATTTCTAGTCTTTTTTACACGTAGTAAGTTTCAATAACTCCATACCATTACATATCGACATTCAAGGAGCAAAGATGAGACGTCGTTGTGTGGTGAGAACTGATAGAAAATCGTAAACAACAACAATCGCCGGTGGGGAGAAGCCATTTTTCCATTGACTGGAAGCCTGCTTTATTTATTGTAGGTTACAAAAAATAAAGAAAATGGCGGCATTGTTGTTGTTATCGATTTTGTATCAGTTCTCACCACACAACGACGTCTCATCTTTGCTGTTTAAATGTCGGTATGTAATGGTATGGAGTTATTGAAACTTACTACGTGTAAAAAAGACTAGAAATTGAATGTTTATTTTTAAGCCTCGAAAGTTGCACTGGGTGCCTTTAACTGAAACCTTTTAGCAGTATGCAACAGAACTGAACTAATAATTAACCAACACATGCTTGTACAATGTGCACCATCGTGGATGCTAAAATATGAATGTAAAAGTGAATCACTTGATCACCCCATAAAATAAAACGTGCATACCACAGCGACATCTATCGGGTTCGTAGGGATGAAGTGGGCCGGGTCCAGCGTACCCACGTTAAATCTCGCGATACCTTTTCCGTATAAATAGGCCGCTTCCTCATACCACTGTCTCTTTCATTCGGCTCTGAGACAAAATGGTGAGATTTCAATGCCAGCTCTAGCGATGTTTATCTCGAGCATCCTTATGATTTACCTCCCTTTGATCCCTTGGTTGTGTTAACTTATTGTCATCCGTTCTTCAATGCAGTTTATTTATTGTATGTTGTTATATTTAAGGGGATATTTACGCTGTTAATGCGTGGTCGTTGCATGTTGTAGCTCAGCCAAAATGGCTGCTGTACTGTCATGGTCTAGGCCCTCTATATAGAGTAGCTCTGTCAGTAATAACGGTCAATAGATAAACCCTTGAATGCCAACCTAATATATTAGAAATGCATACGCTTTATGTGCCATTTATTGTTTTTAATGTGATCCAGACCTGAATAATGGGCTTCTAGTCCATGTGTGACTGCTCAGTCTTGCTAGCCTTACCATGTGTTGCCTGTCATTTCAATAGTTCGTTTTGCTACTAAACAATTGAAGCACTTAATTCAGTAAAGCTGTGTTTATTTGTGAGACTGCCTGTGATGATCCAATCGACGGGCGGTCATAATGGGTCTCTGATCCTTGCTGATTCGTCGATTACTGAGCGCAGTCTAATAGACAACTAGCCCGAAACTACTAATTTAGTAAATCTGAAATATCACGTTACTGACCACACTGCCTCCCTCTCCTTCCAGTCTCACCGTAAGTTCTCGGCTCCCCGCCACGGGTCTCTGGGCTTCCTGCCCCGCAAGAGGAGTAGGCGTCACCGTGGTAAGGTGAAGAGCTTCCCCAAGGATGACCCCACCAAGCCCGTCCACCTCACGGCCTTCCTGGGCTACAAGGCCGGCATGACCCACATTGTCCGTGAAGTCGACCGACCTGGCTCAAGTGAGTTAACTCGGATTACACCACTGTACTTTATCGCGGTAGGATATATCCTATCTTTAGTTTGAGCACTTCCTGTGATGATCCAATCGACGGGCGGACATAATGGTTCTCTGATCCTTGCTGAATGTCGATTACTGAGTGCAGTCTTATTACTATTAGCCCAGTCTTGTCTTGCTATAAAATATCATCGTAGTCTTACCGTCCATGACTTTGCGTCTGCAGAGGTCAACAAGAAGGAGGTGGTTGAGGCTGTCACCATTGTGGAGTGCCCTCCCATGATCGTGGTCGGTGTTGTGGGCTACATCGAGACCCCCCGCGGTCTGCGTGCCATCAAGACCATCTTCGCCGAGCACATCAGTGACGAGTGCAAGCGTCGCTTCTACAAGAACTGGTGAGTCTCCGACGCAAATATGATCCCAAACTTACTGACTGCAGAAGCATGTTGGCTGCCCAGTAAACGTGAACATGGTGAATGTGTTTACTGAGCCAGTCTAACCCCATGGTGGCCTCCGAACGGCAGCTCCTCTCATGTTCCTCGTGGACTGACGAGCTCCAGGCTCCTCTGGCCGGTGGAAAGTGCTTCTTAGAAGCCGTGCCATGAGCCGAAACCCCCTCAGAAGCTGCAGACGCCCCTCTCGTCCCTACGAGGGGGAGAGGGCGCGCAGCCGGCCCGGTCCCTTCCTCTGACCCTCGCGGTCACGAAGGGCCGGCGCCAACCCGTTGTGTGTCTGTGCTCCCCTCGCCGCGCCTCCGCCCTTGCATGGCTCGTGAACAGGTACAAGTCCAAGAAGAAGGCCTTCACCAAGTACTGCAAGAGATGGCAGGACGACGACGGCAAGAAGCAGCTGGAGAAGGACTTTGCGTCCATGAAGAAGTACTGCCACGTCATCCGCATCCTGGCCCACACACAGGTGGGTCTGCTGCTACTCTCATCTCTCTCCCTGGAGAGGATGGCTGAGAGGCTTCTCGGAACAGTTAAAATGTTACCTAAAAATATGTCCAGCTACCTGAGAAAGTTGTCTGGGGACCGGTCGGACGCTCCACCGATTCTGGTGTCGAGCTTTAAGCAGCATAGTCTTAAGTGAGGCAGTCTATACTGCCCAGCTACCTGAGTTTAGTTTATCGTGTTGGTGATGAGACCACGGAATCCTGCGTCAGGCATGGCGCCCGATACACCGTGAGGATTAATTTTCCAGCTGCCTTCCTTCTGAAACACGACGGGCGTCCTAACGCAGTAACTCCAGCCGCTGCCCTTGGGTCTGACCCTAACCACGTCCCCTCTCTCCTCCGTGCAGATGAGACTCATTCCCATCAGGCAGAAGAAGGCCCACCTCATGGAGGTGCAGCTGAACGGCGGCTCCATCTCGGACAAGATCGACTGGGCCCGCGAGAAGCTGGAGCAGTCGGTGGCCATCACCACCGTGTTCTCCCAGGACGAGATGATCGACGTCATCGGAGTCACCAAGGGACACGGATACAAGGGTGAGTTGAGGGAACGACGTCTGCTCATGTCATGTCGCCTTGTTTTATTATTTAAAGCGACGAAGGTGTAATTACCTGCTTTGAAACATTTTCCTGAAATAAACCTAGCGGATGTTGCCAAACCATCAGATTCTTTTGGCTCATCAAAATTCAAGTCCAGACGGATGAGGTGAAAGGCTTCGCACAAACTGTACAGTGAATAAGTTCTTACAACTTATACCGAAGCACCCCTTTACCTTTTGACCTTAAGTCAAAAGTGGGGTCGCACTGGATCGTAACCTGGTTCAATGTTTGGTATGAACTACGTGTTCCATTCCAGTGCTAGAGTAATCCTTCCGGCGAGGCAGGGGAGCAGTGCCTGTAGTGGTCGCTCCCTGTTCACTCCCTGGGAACATCACCCCGTCTGTTACCCCACCGTCGGTGTCTATGGCCGGTGACGTTGCTCTCTGGGAGCATCGAGCCTCTGCCATCGTCTTTAATGTCGTCCTCTTCCTCTTCCCAGGTGTCACCAGCCGTTGGCACACAAAGAAGCTCCCCCGTAAGACCCATCGTGGTCTGCGCAAGGTGGCCTGCATCGGGGCCTGGCATCCAGCCCGAGTGGCGTTCTCTGTGGCCCGTGCCGGTCAGAAGGGATACCACCACCGCACAGAGATCAACAAGAAGGTACGCCATGTTGATGTTGAGATGAGGGCCCCTCCGAGGAACTCTCCTTAATGTTCCAATGAAGCGCCCACATGGGTGTACCGATTATGACATCAGTGTGTCGTCCTAGGTGAGGTTTTAGCTGAACCCGCGACCCAGACTACCATTGCAGTTACTAGTTGCTCCATCGTGTGTTCCCCTTAATGCGCACTGTACGTAACCTGGTTCAATGTTTAGTATGAACTAGTCGTTCCATTCCAGTGCTACAGTGAACCTCCCGGTGAGCCAGGGGAGCGATGTGCGTTTTGTGCTCGCTCGCCTGTTCACTCGCCGGGAACATGTGACCTCGGACTAGTCTCTGTGACTCGTGTGCCTGCTTGGCTTGCTCCAGTCAGGTTAAGCAGTTCTGTTTCTGAAATTGACGTCTAATGTGTGTAACGCCTCCTACAGATCTACAAGATCGGCCAGGGCTACCACACCAAGGACGGCAAGCTGGTGAAGAACAACGCTGCCACAGAGTACGATCTGTCCAACAAGAGCATCACCCCCCTGGTGAGTTTACACCGTCTTCATACCGAAATCAAGTCAACCATCGGGCACCAAGTACATGGACTGAAATTAATCAATGCATTTTGTTACATTGATTATAACTGACCACTTGCAGCTTCAATAGTTCGTTGTGCTAATAAACAATCAAAGCACTTAATTCAGTAAAGCTGTGTTTGTTTGTGAGCCTGCCTGTGATGATCCAATCGACGGGCGGACATAATGGGTCTCTGATCCTTGCTGAATCGTCGATTACTGAGCGCAGTCTAATAGACAACTAGCCCGAAACTAATGTTGACATGACGCCAGGAGCTCGTGTTGTGACCCAGTGTACTAACCGCCCTCTCGTCCAATAGGGTGGCTTCGTGCACTACGGCGAGGTGACCAACGACTTCCTCATGCTGAAGGGCTGCACCATCGGCGTGAAGAAGAGGGTTCTGACCCTACGCAAGGTGAGCCCCGCTCGGACCCCCACTGACCCCCCCCCCTACTGACTGGTGTCCAGCTTCAAGCAGGATAGGCTTTAGTGGAGCAGTCCACTGCCCAGCTACTGGGTTTAGCTAACGTGTTGGTGATGAGACCACGGAATCCTGCGTCAGGCATGGCGCCCGATACACCGTGAGGAGTAATTTTCCAGCTGCCTTCCTTCTGAAACACGACTTCTCCTTAGTTAATGATCAGAATCATATGCCTGGCTCCATCGGAGCCTAACTACATCTCTCCTCCATGTCTGCTGACTCACTCACTGTCCTCTCCCCCCCCCCCCCCCCTTTCAGTCTCTGCTGGTCCAGACCAACCGTCGCGCCTCGGAGAAGATCGACCTCAAGTTCATCGACACAACATCCAAGTTCGGACACGGTCGCTTCCAGACCATCGAGGAGAAGAAAGCGTTTATGGTACGAGTCGCGCTAGAGATGACCATCAGTGCTGGCTTTGTGCTGGTGTTGGTGTGCACCTGGAACAGTACAAATTATAACTTTACTAGTTTGAGCTTGAAGTTTCTCCATCTTGTGTTCCTAAATGTGCCAATGACAAGGTTATGCACCAAATGGTTCTACTGATTGTCAAGTTTGTTTCAAAGTAGTGCTTTGAGAAGTGTCATGTTATATGTTACTAGTTTCTCTATTTTGTCCCTAACTGGGGTCGCACTGGATCGTAACCTGGTTCAATGTTTGGTATGAACTACGTGTTCCATTCCAGTGCTAGAGTAATCCTTCCGGCGAGGCAGGGGAGCAGTGCCTGTAGTGGCCGCTCCCTGTTCACTCCCTGGGAACATTCTACCTCTAGCGATCTACTGTGTGTGTGGTGACCAGTGTCTGTCTTCACCACTGACCTCCGTCCTCTTCCTCCTACAGGGACCACTCAAGAAGGACCGTCTGGCCAAGGAGGAGACGGCCTAAGAATACTTTCCAGAAGCTCTCTCTGGATGTGTTTGTCTCAAACTGTTCTGCAGAGTTCTTTAATAAAACGACCAAACGACAAACTCTTGCTCTGCCTCTTTTTGATGTGATGCACCAACACCCTCTAGATAGTTCATATTGGGTTCTTGGTAATATCTGGCTAGTTCTTTAAATGTACTTGGCATTGTAGGTAAATCTTGAATAAAGATGCTTATTTGATAATGTGGCTAAATAAGTCCTGACCCTTGTGGCTGGACATTTATTATAATCTGGGTCGCCTTAATGCTTTTCTGATCTGTCATTCAGTTGCCAAGTTTGAGTTAAGCAGTACTGAACGCTAATTGGTCCACTGCCCAAGCATAACTTCAATATTTGGCATACTGCTTTCTGACTCGTCGTCGGGAGGTGCGGCCGTGGCCCAGGAGGTAAAGCGCATTGACTAACCGGAAGGTTGCTAGTTCGATCACCTGCTCCTAGCTTGGTTACGCGCTGTTCTTGAGCAAGACTCCTCACCCTGACGCACTGGCTGTCGGCTTGCGTGGTTGACTTGGCCGTCGGTGTGTGTATGAATGCAAGTCGTTTTGGATAGAAATGTGATCGTCTACCGGGAGGTTAAGGAGTTGATAGCCGTTTAATGGTGCGTCGTTTTAAAGGACCTTTGTAACGGTACAGTGGAAAAGGTACACATGAACGCTCGGGATTACCTTCTCATCCATCCATCCTCCGGTGTCGTATAAACTGAGGGCGATGGCACATTGAGTCACTTTGGTGGACGGGTCTGCGCCACACGTCACTGTTTCAGCCGGAGCAGAGTGACGGAGGCGGGCCTGCTGTTACATCATGACCACCTCGGGCTCGTATACCTGGCTCTCTGCTGTCCATCCGTAGACGCCTGCATACCCACGTCGCCTTAAATTAATGGTTTTAATTATCTTTGACCGACACAAGTTAACTCTAGCCTCATTCATTAGTAAATGGGTATTTTTTGCATAAAAGCTTTTTTTAGTAGGTTTCTAAAGCTCTCGTCGTCGTGGTAACAGCTGTTGCTGATGGGACGGTAGCCAGGTAACTGGGATGCACGCTGGGACAGCAGAGGAGAGGGCCAAGTAGCATACCTGTGTGTGCGTGCCTGCGCTCGTGACCAGGTGTGAAGCACTTTATGCTGGGACTTGGCTGCTAGCAGCATTCTGGCCCACTGCTTGCAGTGTGCAGTGTGTGTGTGTGTGTGGTTCTCAGTCGCCAATATCGTAGTTAAGGTAGGTTATACCTGTAGGATAATAATATAATCACATTTGACCAGCTTCCACTCATTTGGAAAGGGTGAATCTGTGGCTGCATTGCGATTCCTTCTATCCAATTTAAATGTAAACTATTGCATACAATATATGTTACCCCCTATGTTTTATTCGATACATTTCGACAGTGTTACCCCTTATGGGTTTTTCATGACGACAGATAAAAAAACGAGAGCGTTACCCTTTACGTTTCATTTGATAAAAACGACAGTGTTACCCCCTATGTTTTAATTGATAAATATCGACAGTGTTACCCCTTATGTTTTTTTCATGACGACCAATAAAAAACGACAGTGTAACCCCTTATGTTTTTTTTGACAAAGACAACAGTGTTACCCCTTATGTTTTTTTTCATGCCGACCAATAAAAAACAACAGTGTTACCCCTTATGTTTTTTTTCATGACGACCAATAAAAAACAACAGTGTTACCCCTTATGTTTTTTTTCATGACGACCGATAATATACAACAGTTACCCCTTATGTTTTTTTTCATGACGACCGATAAAAAACCAGTGTTCCCCTTTATGTTTTTTTTCATGACGACTGATAAAAAACAACAGTGTTACCCCTTATGTTTTTTTTCATGACGACCGATAATATACAACAGTTACCCCTTATGTTTTTTTTCATGACGACCGATAAAAAACAACAGTGTTACCCCTTATGTTTTTTTTCATGACGACCGATAAAAAACAACAGTGTTACCCCTTATGTTTTTTTTCATGACGACCGATAAAAACAACAGTGTTACCCCTTTATGTTTTTTTTCATGACGACCGATAAAAAACAACAGTGTTACCCCTTATGTTTTTTTTCATGACGACCAATAAAAAACAACAGTGTTACCCCTTATGTTTTTTTTTATGACGACCAATGTAAAACGACTGTGGTAGCCCTGTCGACGTTTTTGCAGGGATTCGAACCTGAGCTGTTTAGAGTGTTAACCACCTAACTTATCAATGCACCATCAAGACACTGATTTAGAACTACACAATGGTTATACTTGACTTTATAATTCGCAGGAAATAGAGATTAGAGTCTTCCAACTGACAACATGAACCGGACTTGAACCCCGGTCTCCAGGGGGTTAACTCACAGCTCTCTCCACTTCCCACTGTGATTTGTATTGTAATTATGTCTGTGGTTATATATGACAGTGATAGCATTACGTTTCAAATTAAAGATATTGTGTTTTCCACAGAAATTGAGCCGCAGTCTCCAGTGGGATCGGCAGAGTGCACTCCACTGCACCACTGAGGCGATGACAATACACAATAATCAATCATCAATAAAGAGGATATACATGACATTAAAATGTATGTGTGTATTTCTATTATTTCCCTTATGTTTTTTTTCATGAAGACCAATTAAAAATGACAGTGTTACCCCTTATGGTTTTTTCATGACGACTGATAAAAAACAACAGTGTTACCCCTTATATTTTTTTTCATAACGACCGATAAAAAACAACAGTGTTACCCCTTATGTTTTTATTCATGACGACCAATATAAAAACAACAGTGTTACCCCTTATGTTTTTTTTCATGACGACAAATAAAAAACCAGTGTTCCCCTTTATGTTTTTTTTCATGACGACCGATAAAAAACAACAGTGTTACCCCTTACGTTTTTTTTCATGACGACCGATAAAAAACAACAGTGTTACCCCTTATGTTTTTTTTCATGACGACCGATAAAAAACAACAGTGTTACCCCTTATGTTTTTTTTCATGACGACCGATAAAAACAACAGTGTTACCCCTTTGTTTTTTTTCATGATGACCGATAAAATACAACAGTGATGACAGTGTTACCCCCTATGTTTTAATTGATAAATATCGACAGGGTTACCCCTTTTGTTTTTTTCATGACGACCGATAAAAAACGACAGTGTTACCCCTTATGTTTTTTTTCATGACGACCAATAAAAAACAACAGTGTTACCCCTTATGTTTTTTTTCATGACGACCAATGTAAAACAACAGTGGTACCCCTTATGTTTTTTTTCATGACGACAAATAAAAAACCAGTGTTCCCCTTTATGTTTTTTTTCATGACGACCGATAAAAAACAACAGTGTTACCCCTTACGTTTTTTTTCATGACGACCGATAAAAAACAACAGTGTTACCCCTTATGTTTTTTTTCATGACGACCGATAAAAAACAACAGTGTTACCCCTTATGTTTTTTTTCATGACGACCGATAAAAACAACAGTGTTACCCCTTTGTTTTTTTTCATGATGACCGATAAAATACAACAGTGATGACAGTGTTACCCCCTATGTTTTAATTGATAAATATCGACAGGGTTACCCCTTTTGTTTTTTTCATGACGACCGATAAAAAACGACAGTGTTACCCCTTTATGTTTTTTTTCATGACGACCGATAAAAAACAACAGTGTTACCCCTTTATGTTTTTTTTCATGATGACCGATAAAATACAACAGTGTTACCCCTTATGTTTTTTTTCATGACGACCGATAAAAAACAACAGCGTTACCCCTTATGTTTTTATTCATGACGACCAATAAAAAAACCAAAGTGTTCCCCCTTATGTTTTTTTTCATGACGACCAATAAAAAACAACAGTGTTACCCCTTATGTTTTTTTTCATGACGACCAATGTAAAACAACAGTGGTACCCCTGTCGACGTTTTTGCGGGGATTCGAACCTGAGCTGTTTAGAGTGTTAACCACCTAACTTATCAATGCACCATCAAGACACTGATTTAGGACTACACAATGGTTATACTTGACTTTATAATTCGCAGGAAATAGAGATTAGAGTCTTCCAACAGACAACATGAACCGGACTTGAACCCCGGTCTCCAGGGGGTTAACTCACAGCTCTCTCCACTTCCCACTGTGATTTGTATTTTGATTATGTCTGTGGTTATATATGACAGTGATAGCATTACGTTTCAAATGAAAGATATTGTGTTTTCCACAGAAATTGAGCCGCAGTCTCCAGTGGGTTCGGCAGAGTGCACTCCACTGCACCACTGAGGCGATGACAATACACAATAATCAATCATCAATAAAGAGGATATACATGACATTAAAATGTATGTGTGTATTTCTATTATTTCCCTTATGTTTTTTTTCATGACGACCAATTAAAAACGACAGTGTTACCCCTTATGGTTTTTTCATGACGACTGATAAAAAACAACAGTGTTACACCTTATATTTTATTTGACAAAGACAACAGTGTTACCCATTATGTTTTTTTTCATGCCGACCAATAATAAACAACAGTGTTACCCCTTATGTTTTTTTTCATGACGACCAATAAAAAACAACAGTGTTACCCCTTATGTTTTTATTCATGACGACCAATGAAAAAACAACAGTGTTACCCCTTATGTTTTTTTTCATGACGACCGATAAAAAACAACAGTGTTACCCCTTATGTTTTTTTTCATGACGACCGATAAAAAACAACAGTGTTACCCCTTATGTTTTTTTTCATGACGACCGATAAAAAACAACAGTGTTACCCCTTATGTTTTTTTTCATGACGACCGATAAAAAACAACAGTGTTACCCCTTATGTTTTTTTTCATGACGACCGATAAAAAACAACAGTGCTACCCCTTATGTTTTTTTTCATGACGACCGATAAAAAACAACAGTGTTACCCCTTATGTTTTTTTTCATGACGACCGATAAAAACAACAGTGTTACCCCTTATGTTTTTTTTCA
Organism: Gadus macrocephalus; assembly: GCF_031168955.1. NCBI lineage: Eukaryota > Metazoa > Chordata > Actinopteri > Gadiformes > Gadidae > Gadus > Gadus macrocephalus. The sequence goes on from NC_082383.1 coordinate 2,965,828, forward strand.
TGACGACCGATAAAAAACAACAGTGTTACCCCTTATGTTTATTTTCATGACGACCGATAAAAAACCAGTGTTCCCCTTTATGTTTTTTTTCATGACGACCGATAAAAAACAACAGTGTTACCCCTTATGTTTTTTTTCATGACGACCGATAAAAAACAACAGTGTTACCCCTTATGTTTTTTTCTTTCATGACGACCAATAAAAAACAACAGTGTTACCCCTTATGTTTTTTTTCGTGACGACCGATAAAAACAACAGTGTTACCCCTTTATGTTTTTTTTCATGACGACCGATAAAAAACAACAGTGTTACCCCTTATGTTTTTTTTCATGACGACCGATAAGAACAACAGTGTTACCCCTTTATGTTTTTTTTCATGACGACCGATAAAAAACAACAGTGTTACCCCTTATGTTTTTTTTCATAACGACCGATAAAAAACAACAGTGTTACCCCTTTATGTTTTTTTTCATGACGGCCGATAAAAAACAACAGTGTTACCCCTTACGTTTTTTTTCATGACGACCGATAAAAAACAACAGTGTTACCCCTTATGTTTTTTTTCATGACGACCGATAAAAAACAACAGTGTTACCCCTTATGTTTTTTTTCATGACGACCGATAAAAAACAACAGTGCTACCCCTTATGTTTTTTTTCATGACGACCGATAAAAAACAACAGTGTTACCCCTTATGTTTTTTTTCATGACGACCGATAAAAACAACAGTGTTACCCCTTATGTTTTTTTTCATGACGACCGATAAAAAACAACAGTGTTACCCCTTATGTTTATTTTCATGACGACCGATAAAAAACCAGTGTTCCCCTTTATGTTTTTTTTCATGACGACCGATAAAAAACAACAGTGTTACCCCTTATGTTTTTTTTCATGACGACCGATAAAAAACAACAGTGTTACCCCTTATGTTTTTTTCTTTCATGACGACCAATAAAAAACAACAGTGTTACCCCTTATGTTTTTTTTCGTGACGACCGATAAAAACAACAGTGTTACCCCTTTATGTTTTTTTTCATGACGACCGATAAAAAACAACAGTGTTACCCCTTATGTTTTTTTTCATGACGACCGATAAGAACAACAGTGTTACCCCTTTATGTTTTTTTTCATGACGACCGATAAAAAACAACAGTGTTACCCCTTATGTTTTTTTTCATAACGACCGATAAAAAACAACAGTGTTACCCCTTTATGTTTTTTTTCATGACGGCCGATAAAAAACAACAGTGTTACCCCTTACGTTTTTTTTCATGACGACCGATAAAAAACAACAGTGTTACCCCTTATGTTTTTTTTCATGACGACCGATTATTATTATTATTATTATTATTATGTTTTTTTTCATGACGACCGATAAAAACAACAGTGTTACCCCTTTATGTTTTTTTTCATGATGACCGATAAAATACAACAGTGTTACCCCTTATGTTTTTTTTCATGACGACCGATAAAAAACAACAGCGTTACCCCTTATGTTTTTATTCATGACGACCAATAAAAAAACCAAAGTGTTCCCCCTTATGTTTTTTTTCATGACGACCAATAAAAAACAACAGTGTTACCCCTTATGTTTTTTTTCATGACGACCAATAAAAAACAACAGTGTTACCCCTTATGGTTTTTTTCATGACGACCAAAGAAAAACGACAGTGTCACCCCTCATGTTTCATTTGATAAAAACGACAGTGTTACCCCCTATGTCTTAATTGATAAATACCGACAGTGTTCCCCCTTATGTTTTTTTCATGACGACCAATAAAAAACGACAGTGTTACCCCTTGTGGTATTTTTCATGACGACCAAAGAAAAACAACAATGGTACCTCTTTCAACGTTTTTTGCGGGGATCCGAACATGAGCTGTTTAGAGTGTTAACCACCTAATTTATCAATGCACCAACAAGACACTGAATAAAGTATATACAATGGTTATACTTGACTTTATAATTCGCATGAAATAGAGATAAGAGTCTTCCAAGTGGGTTAGGCAGAGTGCACTCCACTGCACCACTGAGGCAATGACAATACACAATAATAAATCATCAATAAAGAGGATATACATGACATTAAAATGTATGCGTGTATTTCTATTATTTCTCTTATGTTTTTTTTCATGACGACCAATTAAAAACGACAGTGTTACCCCTTATGGTTTTTTCATGACAACTGATAAAAAACGACAGTGTTACCCCTTATATTTTATTTGACAAAGACAACACTGTTACCCCTTATGGTTTTTTTCATGACGACCAAAGAAAAACGACAGTGTCACCCCTCATGTTTCATTTGATAAAAACGACAGTGTAACCCCCTATGTTTTAATTGATAAATATCGACCGTGTTACCCCTTATGTTTTTTTCATGACGACCAATAAAAAACGACAGTGTTACCCCTTATGTTTTTTTTTCATGACGACCAATAATAAAAAACAGTGTTACCACTTATGGTTTTTTTCATGACGACCAATAATAAACAACAGTGTTTCCCTTATGTTTTTTTTCATGACGACCAAAAAAAGATGACAGTGTCACCCCTCATGTTTCATTTGATAAAAACGACAGTGTTACCCCCTATGTTTTAATTGATAAATATCGACAGGGTTACCCCTTTTGTTTTTTTCATGACGACCGATAAAAAACGACAGTGTTACCCCTTATGGTTTTTTCATGCCGACCAATAATAAACAACATTTGATAAAAATGACAGTGTTACCCCTCATGTTTCATTTGATTAAAACGACAGTGTTTTTTTTCATGACGACCAAAGAAAAAAAACAGTGTTACCCCCTATGTTTTATTTGCTAATTATCGACAGTGTTACCCCTTTTGTTTTTTTTCATGAGGACCAATAAAAAACAACAGTGTAACATATTACATTATATTAGGCCTACATTACAACATATACGGTCTAAATTGGACCTCTTTAATTCATTCTCCTTTCAATTTTCCTAGTTTTCTTGACATTGATGGCTGGATGACAGCATCGCAGCAGATGCGCATCGACGCGCGGTCATCTAATCCTGATCGCCCTGTAATTATCGCGACGTCTGTCCAGATCGCGCTGTTCAGGTCACTTTGTAAAACTGCAACGTGGTGATCCCCCTGACAGCGTTTAGCGAAGGTCCTCCGGCTCTGTGAGGAGGACAGGGGGGCAGTCAGTCCGCACACTGCAGACCCCGCAGCCCTGCGCCGCGGGATCAGTATTCTGAGCCCGTCCGTGGACACAATGTTCCTGAGCTGACGGCTGCAGCGCCCAGTTATTACCGCAGGCCGCCGGCAGGGGGCAGAGCCCAGCGGTCTGCAGTCATTACCCCGGAACGCCGCCAGGGGGCAGAGACCAGCGGTCCGTTTCCTTGAGGGCATCCCAGAGCACCTTGGGACGCAGAAGTAGCCCTCTCTCTCTCTCTCTCTCTCTCTCTCTCTCTCTCTCTCTCTCTAGTTGGTTGGATAAGTCTTCTCAGAGTGTGTGTTTAAGTTTAGATCCATGTATATATTTATACATTTCAGAGTGCGATTTACAAAAAAGAAAGATTTGTTTATTTTCTAATTCAAATTTTTATTTTTTCCCAGAATATCCGTGTTGGCTTTCATTCAGCCACTCAGGAAGCTGTGAGTGGATCAAATCTATGTCTTTGACTATGCACAATCTAAAGAGGATCCTAATAGCGCTCTGTTAACACGTTACACTATAACAGCGTCGGAATGCCCCCTAGTGAGGGGAGTGCATGAGAACCCTATACATATATCGCAAGATACATCTTCAGCTAAAATATACACTGGCA
>NC_082383.1:2969728-3081819 GCF_031168955.1 Gadus macrocephalus
AACTATTTATCGATCCCATCTCAGAACACTGCTTTCAGTAACTAAAGTAGTAATGATTATCCTGCCGCATTGTGCGGTGACATTTTTAAATAATAATAATAAAATAAAAATTCAAAATAGCCTATAGTTCACCTTAATACTTAGATTAACTTTAGAGCCTCGCCTACGGTCCACTGAACACTTGATTAACCATTAAGAGCTAATTGTTCACCTGAACATATAAAATACATGATGGTTCCACTTAGAAAATACAGACGGAAAAAAATACATAAATAAAAACTCGATATATTTAGCAGTACTATAATAATCCCCGCCCTTCCTCAATTGAACAGGAGGGGCGTCGTCTCTAGCGGGGGGACGACCTACCAGCACGAAGAAGTATGCGGGGCGCGGGACGCCGTACTCCCCGGGGAACACGGCCTCCATGTACCAGGCCACCAGGGCCGTAGAGAGCGGCGTCCAGCAGCAGCATCAGCAGCACCTGGGCCAGAGAGAAGTCGTCGTCCACCGTCACCGCATCGAACAGGTTCGACACTGGATCCCCGTACCTGAGGGGGGGAGAGCGGGAGGAGGAGAGGAGGAGGGGGAGGAGGAGAGGGAGGAGGGGGGAGGAGGAGGAGAGGGAGGAGGAGGATGAGGTGAAGGATGAGGGAGGAGAGAGGAGAGGAGGAGGGGGAGAGGGAGGAGGAGGAGGAAGTGAAGGAGGAGGAGGAGGAAGAGGAGGAGGGGGTGGAAATGGAGGAGGAGGAGGAGGAGGAGGAGGAGGAGGAGGAGGAGGAGGAGGAGGAGGGGAGAGGGAGGAGGAGGAGGAAGTGAAGGAGGAGGAGGAGGAGGAAGAGGTGGAGGGGGTGGAAATGGAGGAGGAGGAGGAGGAGGAGGAGGAGGAAGTGAAGGAGGAGGAGGAGGAAGATGAGGAGGAGGGATGGAAATGGAGGAGGAGGTGGTGAGGTTGTGGGGGTGGAGAGGAAGGTGGTGGTGTAGAAGATGGAGGAGAAGAAGATGGAGGAGGTGGAGGAGATGGAGGAGGTGGAGATGGAGGGGAAGGAGGAGGAAGTTTTATTGATGAGATGGTGAAGAATGTGGGAGTAAGATGACAGAACAAGGGGGTCGTGAGGGAAAGCCATGGACTGCAGAACACTTTTTATGATGTAGCGTCCAAGAAACGCACAATGCCATTGTGGGCGTCGCGTTGTGACGTCAGTCACTGGTATAGACCATCAGTTTTGTATTAGTCTTTGGGCCTCACCTTTGCCCTCGAACATGCCGATGAGCTGGGCCCCCATCGACATGGCGACGTTGGAGATGAGGCAGGCGGCCACCTTCTGGGCGTGGCTGAGCATGTCGTAGCGCGGCCACAGGAACAGGTAGGGCAGGTAGCTCAGGAAGTAGATGAAGCCGCCCGCCGCCGCCGCCACGTTGGCTACGGAGAGACAACAACGTTAGGGTGGCGTCCTGAGAGAGGAGGAGGAGAGGAGGTGAGAGGAGGAAGAGGAGGGGGGGAGAGGAGGAGGAGGAGGGGGAGGAGGAGGAGGAGGAGGAGGGAGGGGGAGAGGAGGGAGAGGAGGAGAGGGAGAGGAGGAAGAGGAGGAGAGGAGGGAGAGGAGGCAGAGGAGGAGGGGGGAGAGGAGAGGAGGAGGAGGGGGGAGAGGAGGAGAGGAGGGGAGAGGAGGGAGAGGAGGAGGGGGAGAGGAGGAGGAGAGGAGGGAGAGGAGGGGGAGGAGGAGGGGGAGAGGAGGAGGAGGAGGGGGGGAGAGGAGGAGGAGGAGGGGAGAGGAGAGGAGGAGGAGGAGGAGGAGGGGGAGAGGAGGAGGAGGATAGGAGGAGGGGGAGAGGAGGGAGAGGAGAGAGGAGGAGAGGAGGAGGAGCTGATGGTCCTGGAAGGCTGGAGAGTCAAACCAATTTGAATTAGAAGAATAAAGATTTATAATGATCAACGAATACACACACATTTTGTTTTTCCGATAAATGCAAGGTTGGCACTCATCCAAATTGACAAGCCCAGTGGTGGTGCAAAACTGACTCCTTACTGCAGAATGAAAAGAGCAGATGCCTCAGAGGTTTCCATGGTTTGTCGTGTCGGTAGAGTCATCTGAGGAGCCTGATGTGCCTTTCTAGTGCCTTTCTAGGGTGTCACATGGTTAAAGCCTCATCATCTGTGGTGAGGACAGCGGCGAAGCGACAAAACGCCGTCTTTGTTGAAGACTAATAACAGGGCGAGCGGTAAAAGAGGGACGGTTCCATCGATCCGTAGAGTATAAAGTCGAATAAACACAATGCGACTACTGGGAACAAGGTGGACCTCGTTCCACCTCATTCATGCAGAGAACGGCCGTAGGGTTCATCTTTAAGTCCCTCGGTTCCGCATCGTTCTTAGTCACTTAAACACGACATGGGATGACAACAGGCCGTAAAATGGTGCACAGGACCAAAAGGTTAACGCGGTAATGCATGACATTCTAACCATAAATCATATAACCTTTAGGAAAGCCTGCTGTCGCAAATCCAATCCTGACGGATGTGGCAAACGCACAGCTCTGATCCCTCACAGGTGTACCCATCCCAACCGCCCGCTGTGCTTTAGATTACATATGACATTTAGCAGACGCTTGTATTCAAAGCGACTTACAATAAGTACACCGTTCCTTCCGTTTCTCTCAGAAAACACAACAATATATCGCTGTCGGTGCAGTAAGGATGTTCATAGAATCAAGGGCCAAGCACTAACCATCGCTAGGTTAACCCATTCCCCGTACACAAACACTGACAGCTAGGATAAGACGCAACACGATGCTAGGTTACTATTTTTAAGTGCAGGACCGTACGAGACACAAGAAGGGTGCAAGAGGGGTGGGAAGGGGTGGCTGTTATCAGGTGAACTCTGAACGAGTGAGTCCAGAGTCTCTCGCGGAAGCTGCTGAGTAACTCTGCGCTCCTGACGTCGGCAGGGAGCTCGCCCGACCACGGCGGTGCCAAAAGCAGAGACGAGTTGTGACTTCAATGGTCGACCTTTACTTGCTCTTAGCGGTGGTGGTACCGGGCGTCATTTAAAAGGCGTTGTACTAAAGATGACGTCCACGCACTCAAGTCTGAGTCAGGCACTAGTATTCACGCTCTGTTCAAAAGAGGGGAAAACCACTCTGTCTTCACAGGGAGGCCGACGACGCCGTCGACGGAGGTGACCGTCTCCCGCACGTTTGCCTGCTCTTTCTCCCACCGTTGAGGCCACCAAGGGGGAGAGGTCCATCGACAGTGCTCAGCCTCACTTACACCTCATCGTCAAGGTGTGTGTGTGTGTGTGTGTGTGTGTGTGTGTGTGTGTGTGTGTGTGTGTGTGTGTGTGTGTGGGAAGAAGAAGAACAGGAGGTGGACGTCACACTCAGGACGAATAAAGACGTCTCGAATATTCTAGGAAAGGGAACTAAAACTGCCGATGGACAAAAGCCAGGGTGATTACCCCAGTAATTTACACCCACCACAGGCAAGCGCAAGCATGATTATCGACTGCGAGGCTTCAAAAGCTTCGGCAGTCATTGATGGCTCACTGAGTAGAGGCGTGAGTTTCCCTCTGTTAGCGAGAAGCCAGTGCCAGTCAGAGTCAGGCAAACAAGTCCTCTACTGCTGGATGTTACAGGAAGAACGAGAAAACATTGAGTCGTTTAGCAGATACTTTTATCCAAAGCCCCTTACAATAGGTGCATTTGTCAGAGGAGAGAGAAACAATAAATCGCTGTCGGTACAGTAAGGATGTTCATAGAAACAAGTACAAAGCACTAACCATCACTAGGTTAACCCATTCCCCGTAGACGAGAGAGATACCTAGGATGAGACGCTACACAATGCTAAGTACTATTTTAAAGTGCAAGGATGTACAACATAGAATAGGTGCGTACATCAAGGTCCAGTAAGACAATAATAAGTGCTCGGTGTGGGGTTGGGGAAGGAATCAGGATTGCATTCACCGGGGATCGAACCCAAAACCTACCCGGATTCCCCTTACCACTACCACAACCCGCGATTCAGCATTCATTCAATTATCACAGAGCCGTACTCCAAGAACCACCTCATAATCGCTCCCCTCCAGAAGCTCGTATCGGCACAAACCCAGGGGCCAGCAGTAAGGTGTCAGGCACACAACCCAGGGCCAGCAGTAAGGTGTCAGGCATCTGGTGTCTCAACATGCGGCAGACGAAGCCCCGGCCGAGCCAAGAACCACAGTGTACGGGGGGAGTCAATCAAATCATCACGCCAGACCCTGAGTGGGAACAGGGGACGACCTCAGAGCACGCTCTGTCACTGCACATTCATGAAGGGTTGATAATCCTCTCAGATCCGCTGACAGCGTGGGACTGTGCGGCTAAACGGCGGATTCAGCGCTCGCATAACGCAGGATTCCTGAAGTCGTCCCTGATCGATGCCATCTGGTGTCTTCTGGTGTCGCAAACTATTCAACTTGCATGCTGCTCTTCGTGTCCTGTATCCTCGAGGCTGGAGGCTCATTAATCAGTCGTATCGCGGCAAACAGTGGTGCACTCAGAATAACCGGTGCACAGCAGCAGCAGCTGAACAGAATGCGGTATCATTTGATCGTACTTTTTAACTTCCCTGTCCCGCTATGGTCAACAGGCATGGCCCAGCGCTCCCTCTCCAATAGATTAAAGATTCACAGACATGGGCGGCATGTCGCTCAGGAGGCAGAGCGGGTTGGCTGGTCACCGGAAGGTTGCGAGCTCGATCCCCGGCTCCTCCTTGCCGAGTGTCGCGGTCTCCCTGAGCGAGACGCCTCGCCCTGAATGCTCCTGACGAGCCGGCTGTCGCCTGGCACGGTTGACGCCGGCGTCGTGTGAATGTGTGCATGAACGGGTGAATGTAAGGCGGTATTGTAAAGCGCTTTGAGTGGTCGCTGGGTTAGAAAAGCGCTGGTTAGAAGATCCTCACTGATCCCAGGACTGTGGGGGCGAGAGGAACACCGTACAAGGACAGTAGACGTTGATAACGATAAACCTGCCACGCACCTCGAGAGAAGAAGGAGCTGATCATGAAGCTGAAGTTGATGGTCGCCACGGCGAAGACAATGAGGAAGACGAACACCAGGCTGGGGGTCGCTGTAGGCCAGCACTGCTCCCTTGGGGCTCACCTGCAAGCACACAGCAGGACCCCTAGTTAGGCAGCACACGGGCTCACCCTGTCACACAGTGGGCTCACCCTGTCACACAGTGGGCTCACCCGGTCACTCAGTGGGCTCACCCTGTCACACAGTGGGCCCTCACCCTGTCACACAGTGGGGTCAACCTGTCCCTCAGTGGGGTCACCCTGTCACACAGTGGGGTCACCCTGTCACACAGTGGGCTCACCCTGACACACAGTGGGGTCACCCTGACACACAGTGGGCTCACCCTGTCACAGTGGGCTCACCCTGACACACAGTGGGCTCACCCTGACACACAGTGGGCTCACCCTGTCACACAGTGGGCTCAGCCTGTCACACAGTAGGCTCACCATGTCACACAGTGGGCTCACCCTGTCACACAGTAGGCCCTCACCCTGTCACTCAGTGGGGCCCCTCATTACGCAGAGACACGGGTTCACCCTCTCACTCATTCAGGGGCCTTTTGAAAGAGATGCTCTGGAATCCCTTCACACACCTCAAGGTGAACAAGTGAGAGTGATTGTTGTTTGGGCTGAATACTGCCGCTCCAGTTTGGTGAGAGGGTGAACGCTGGACTCACCTGGATACAGAGGAGCACGGTGACGAAGAAGACCGAGATGGAGATGAAGAGGAAGAACATGAGGAACCAGGCACTCCAGTGCAGCCAGTTACTGAGACCCATCATACGCATGTACTCCTGGACGAGAGGAGGAGGAGGAGACGCAGGAGGAGGAAGAGGAGGAGACACAGGAGGAGGAGGAAGAGGAGGAGACGGAGGAGGAGGAGGAGACGGAGGAGGAGGGGAGAGGAGGAGACACAGGAGGAGGAAGAGGAGGAGACACAGGAGGAGGAGGAAGAGGAGGAGACACAGGAGGAGGAAGAGGAGGAGACACAGGAGGAGGAGAAGAGGAGGAGACACAGGAGGAGGAGGAGGAGGAGGAGACACAGGAAGAGGAGGAGGAGGAGGAGAAAGAGGAGACACAGGAGGAGGAGGAGGAAGAGGAGTTGGAGCAGGAGGAGACACAGGAGGAGGAGCAGGAGGAAGAGAAGGAGACAGAGAGAAGAGAAGGAGAAGTAGAGGAAGAGGCAAGAGAACAACAAAGAGAGGAGAAGAAAAAAAGAGAGAAAGAGTCAGTTGATCAGTCACAAATGGCCAGCGAAAATAAATGGCGCGCACACACACACACCCCCCCTACCTTGAGCTTGCGCTCTTTCTCCTGCACCACGGCGCGGACGATGTTGAGCGAGGTGTAGGTGAAGCTGAGCACCAGCAGAAGGGGCAGCTGGTTCTGGATGGCCAGGATGAAGACGTCGTAGATGAAGGCCGGGTAGGGGAACCGGACATCACCACGCGGGTCTGGGCCAGCAGCGCCGCCGCCGTCGTCCGGTTGTACGAGCGCATGATGGCCCGGTCCACCGCGTGCTGCACGGCGAGAAAGCCCTCCCGGAAGTACCCTGGGAGGGGGGGGGGGGGGGGGAGAGAGAGATGTGGAGAGAGAGAGAGAGAGAGAGATGTAGAGAGAGAGAGAGAGAGAGATGTAGAGAGAGAGAGAGAGAGAGATGTGGAGAGAGAGAGAGAGAGAGAGAGATGTAGAGAGAGAGAGAGAGAGAGAGAGAGAGAGATGTAGAGAGAGAGAGAGATGTAGAGAGAGAGAGAGAGAGAGAGAGATGTAGAGAGAGAGATGTAGAGAGAGAGAGAGAGAGAGAGAGAGAGAGAGAGATGTAGAGAGAGAGATGTAGAGAGAGAGATGTAGAGAGAGAGAGAGAGATGTAGAGAGATGTAGAGAGATGTAGAGAGAGAGAGAGAGAGAGAGAGAGAGAGAGAGAGAGAGAGAGAGAGAGAGAGAGAGAGAGAGAGAGAGAGAGAGAGAGAGAGAGAGAGAGAGAGAGAGAGAGAGAGAGAGAGAGAGAGAGAGACAAAGCGATTTCAATGCTTTTTCTATTGACTAAATTGTGTTATTTATCTGAAAGTAGACAGACATTCTCACAGCACCAGCATGGTCGATGTATCGTAACTTGACTAGTTTTGTCTGAACCGCGGCCCGTTCTGAATCAAAAGGCCTCATCCTAAATGTGATGAGCTCCACCCGAATCTTCTCTCTACTGTGAAGAGGGTCCTTTCCTTCAGTGTGCTTCATGTGCTACATGTCCAACGGATGTGAAAGATGACAAACGTCTCCGTGTTCCCCGACCGGGACCTCCACTTCTAACTGGCGCCTCACCACATCAATGTCTCCCGCTCCCCGCACGCTGCCCTCAGCTCAGCCCGGGCATACCGGCTGTCCTTTGGAGGTCGCGGTCAGACCGCGGAGGAAAGGGGTTTGGAACCTAAGGGGTGGGGTTCTGTGTTCACATCCCCCTTCATTCCTCTGGGCTTCATCCACTCCTTGTACTTTATGCATGAAAAGGAGTCACCATGAGCTCACCTTTTGGGTCAGCTCCATTCTCAGCCCATTAAAATGAACACTGAAAAATGGAAATTCCATTATGGGGAAGAGTCTGAGTCAGCAGCTGGGTCAGGCTGATGAAAACACCGCCTCTTCCTCAACCAAACTCTCCTAGAAAACCATGAGTCACTAAGAGAGTGTGTGTGTGTGTGTGTGTGTGTGTGTGTGTGTGTGTGTGTGTGTGTGTGTGTGTGTGTGTGTGTGTGTGTGTGTGTGTGTGTGTGTGTGTGTGTGTGTGTGTGTGTGTGTGTGTCTGCATGACTGTGTGTGTGTGTGTGCATGACTGTGTGTGCGTGTGTTTCTTTCTGTGCATGACTCTGTGTGTGTGTGCGTGTGTGCGTGTTTCTTTCTTTGCATGACTCTGTGTGTGTGTGTGTGTTTCTTTCTGTGCATGACTGTGTGTGACTGTGTGTGTGTGTGTCTATGTGTGTGACTGTGTGTGTGTGTGTGTGTGTGTGTGTGTGTGTGTGTGTGTGTGTGTGTGTGGTGTGTGTGTGTGTGTGTGTGTGTGTGTGACTATGTGTGTGTGTGTGTGTGTGTGTGTGTCTCACCAGGCGTGCCCCCATCCTTGTCGTACTGCTCCCGGGGCCCCGGCAGCTGGAAGAGGGGGAACAGGCTGGAGGTGTGCCAGTCCAGGTCGTTGTTGGGGTTCAGTTCCGACCGCTCCTTGGCGGGGGCGTTCTTGGGGCTGTAGCTGAAGCGCAGGTGGTACCTCACCTGAGGGGGGGGGGGCAGAACACTCAGCGTGGGGTACAGAGAGAGGGGAGTCTAGGCCGGAGTAGAGAGGGAGTGACACCAGGGGGGAATCAAACCCGCGGTACATAACGTGGTCAGCGCATTAGTGTGTTGATCCACCGAGCACGCCCCCAAAACACTGAAACTTTTGGGGTGACCTTGCGGCCGGAAAAGGGGTTCAGTTGTCACAATCTATTCCTTTGTAAAATGACACTCCCGTCTACGCCTTTGATAGCGGACGTGCATTCGTACCGCCAATAGTTCCGGCTCTCTGCGTCTACCGGGAGTAACTGGAAGCAATTCACTCACGGAATCAAATTACCACCCAAAAGCGAGCTCTGCCGGTCGTCATGGTGATGGTGGCCGGCGAGAGCCATTCTGTGGCTGAGGGGACGGCCGTGGTTTGGCGTCGGCATCCAAATCAAGGAGAAGCAGGACGTAAAGAGCCTGGGATGGAACCAGCAGCGACTCACAATGGAATCTCTATTCCACTCTTCTGTTTATGACCATCGATACTTTATCTCTTGGTTAACAAACAGGAACCAGTCGGTTTATTAGGGTTTTCATTTGGTTTTTCTGTCCGTTCCCTTGTTATTGTAAATTGGAAAAGGGTCAGTCACTACGTCTCCAAACACAAAACTACGGTTCCACACACCAAACATCAAACAAATCAATTGGACATATTTGCAAATATTTATTGATTCCACCATAAGTGGAGCAGACGAATGAGGTCGACCACTGAAGAAACCAAGCTCGTAATACGTGACATCTTAGTGAAACTGAGAAACTATTTTCTCCTAAAAAGAAGACAAACATGACCAGTTTGTTTAAAACACGAAGCAGTCTGTCCGGTTCACCACACGTGACGCAGCAGGGCTGAGCGGAGGCCTGGTTCCTCTTCGAACAGGAGATAACAACATTCACATGGTGCAGTGCGAGGCTAGGACAAGCCGCTCTGGAGGAGGGGTCATGGTGATGTAATGACCCCCAGGAGTACGGCTAGCAATAAAAACCAAGATAATTTCACCATGATATGAAAATCAGCAATCGTCCTTGAACTGAATGGCAAAATGCAAATAATTCATGCAAAACGTTTTTATACATCTCAATGTGGCTATTCATGTGTGTGGGAGTCCATCTGTAAACATGTGCGCTTGTTGACATGTGTCTATGCACGTTTGCGTGTGTCTGTCTGTCTGTCTGTCTATGCACATGTGTGTGTGTGTGTCTATGCGCGCGCGCGCGCGCGTGCGTGCGTGCGTGCGTGCGTGCGTGCGTGCGTGCGTGCGTGCGTGCGTGCGTGCGTGCGTGCGTGTGTGTGTACCTGCTGGGGTAGGGGCTCTTCGTCGTGGCTGAAGGGGTGCTCAAACACCACGGCCGCCAGCAGCTTCCCCGACAGCGGGTCCTTCTTCACGTAGTCCTCCAACAGGTCCTCAGTCTCAAACCCGCGCACTAAGGAAACACACACACACACACACACGTTTGTGAGTCATGCTTTTCTAGGTGAGAAAGAGGTGGTGTATTTACTCCGTCACACACACACACACACACACACACACAGAATGTGTTCCACCACTCAGCGCACGTACGGCCGTGCACACGTCTGCCACGGCCTTGACCTCCTTCTCATTTCCCCGGCCGAGAGCGACCACACTATCGGCACTTGTCACACTATTGGTGTGACAATCACCAAACTACGGCTCCACACCAAACACCAAACTATGGTTCTAAACAACAAACTACGGTTCTATGGTTCCACACACCAGAGTTTGGTCGAGAACCATAGTTTGGTTTAGTTCCAAACACCAGCGATAGATAAAGCATAAAAGACTTGGTCATTTAAGAAAGCAAGCAACGTTTATTTATGCAGCACCTTTCACATACCCAAGTCACAGAGAGCTTCACAACAACACAATAAAACAGAGACAACCCAGACAAAGAGTCTGACAGAACAAACACAGGGCTAGCTAAGCCTGTCCAACCAGGCGATTTAGTTACTGCTTTTAAAAAGTCCACAGAGTCTATCTGACCTGAGGAAACAGAGGACACTTCACTCGGGTAATAGTGAGAAAATGTATGATAGTAAAGATATCTTGTATGTTCTGCCATGGACCAACCAGAGAAGACAGGTTAAATGGGTAACCCTCTTGGCAATACATAGCATTCCAAACAGACTTTATCTTTTTGTCCAAACCACGACGAAATGGTTGTGGAAATGCTCAACAATAGTAGACAAAAGTGTTCAACCAGATTATTCTTAAAACATAAAGAGTGGCCGGACAGGAATGGAGATAAGATATACATTGTTCATGTCTGTTGGTTGTACCTAAAGATTGACCCGTTTCCTTCACTATCATCTGGCGCCCGTTCAGGAACGCCGAGGTGTGAGAAGGACAAGGAAACTCGCTCGCACTCCCCGGGTCATATCTGGGTCAGCTGCCAAAATAAACACTCTGTGGCAACACGCTGTGCTTGTGGATCGTTTCGACAGAGCGACTCCAACTCATTTCACCAGTACAACTCCGGAAACATCTGGGAGAGACTGTGAACCCATGGGGTTGGACCTTCATCCAACATACTGCTCAGATGTATTCCTCAGGTGTTTAATCTCACACACAGAGAAACATCCACATTCACATTCAGGGGATTTTGAAGACGCTTTTAACCTAATCGATTTACCACCATTCATCCACAAATTCACACACCGACGGCGGAGTCGACCACGCAGGGCGACAGTCAGCTCGTCGGGAGCAGTCAGGGTGAGGCGTCTCGCTCAGGGCCACCTCGACACTCGGCAAGGAGGAGCCGGGGATCGAACTAGCAACCTTCCGGTGACCAGTCAACCTGCTCTACTTCCGGCTTCCTGCCTCCCTCAACTAAATCATCTAACGTACTGCTCAGATGAATTCCTCAGGCGTATAATCCCACACAAACACAGAAACACTATCTGTATGATAGTGTTCTGTGTGGGAGGCAGAAGACATGGCCATCGATGGGGGGGGGGGGGGGGGGGGGGAAATAGAGAGACTGGAGGTCCGGCCAGGCCAGGCAGTCAGACAGTGATGGGCTGTCGGCTCTTCCCTTCGCAGCTGGCCAGAACACAAACACGGCGAAGGGTGGGGCCGTTTGCAGTTCCTTTCAGGACAACAGCGTAAGCCCACATGCTGCTACACTGCCACAGCTCTCATACACAAACCCAAGCAGCGCTGAGTCATGCTGACACGCGCGCGTGGTCGCAAACACACCAACACTAACGCAATTAGTGCCGCTCACTCCAAACCTTTTCCCTTTAGATTATCCCCGTTTCCTGCGATACGACTCATGATGGATACCAAATCAAAACTGAATTAACTGATTTTGTGTCGCCGTTTCCGCGTCGGGTTCACATTATCAGAGTTGGACGGTGACGGTTACGTTTACATTCAGGGCGTTTAACAGACGCTTTTATCCAAAGCGACTTACAATGAGTACATTTGTCAGAAGAAGAGAAACAATATATCGCTGTCGAAACAGTAAGGATGGGGGACATCAACAGAGCTAGATGGGAGCACATCATCAGACCGGGTCGAGGACCTAAACATCAGACCGAGACGGGGCCCTGATCATCAGACCGGGTCGAGGCCCTGAACATAAGACCGAGACGGGGCCCTGATCATCAGACCGGGTCGAGGCCCTAAACATCAGGCCGAGACGGGGCCCTGATCATCAGACCGGGTCGAGGCCCTAAACATAAGACCGAGACGGGGCCCTGATCATCAGACCGGGTCGAGGCCCTAAACATCAGGCCGAGACGGGGCCCTGATCATCCGACCGGTACCCACCAGAGCCGATAGCCCGGGGCCCCAGGCTGTGCTGCACGTCCTCCGCCACCTGCCGCACCACGCTGGAGTTCCCGGGGACGTAGGCCAGCTGCCACTGGCGGTAGAGCAGCTGCGGCGGCAGGAAGTTGACGGCGAAGCTCTCGTAGACGGTGGCGTTGGGGTAGTTCTTGAAGGGCACCTTCTGTCGCAGCGCGATGAGGATCCCCGCGAACAGCATCGGCAGGAGGATCTCCACCAGCGTCACCAGGATCTGACGCTTCTGCAGGGAGAGAGCCACGGTCAGCACCACACCACGACAACAACAACAACAACGGTGACACCAGAGGCCTGTTTCAGGTAGCTGGTTTAACATACTCTGAGTTTAATCCTGCGCTCTGAGTTGGTTGACTCAGAGTTCAGGGTTGAAAAGAAACTCAGTGTTTTCGGTTTCAGAACAGGTGATCAGCGTTGGGTTAATCAACTCTGAGTATGTTCACTCTGGGTTGAGGGCGTGCCTGTTGACTCTAAAGAGCCATCATCAATGGATCTCTGATAACATGATCAAACATGGACCAAAAGCGTAGATCCACTTACTTTCTCCCACGGAATTGGAAATTCTAATGAACGCGTATGCCGAGCAGTTACCCAGAGAGAGCTTGGCCTGAAATAGCTGAACAAGTCAATGCGTGAGTAAAATAAATTAGTAAAATAAAAAAAAATAAGAGGAAAGTTTAATATCTTCCACTTATTCAATATGTAAATGGTGTGTGTGTGTGTGTGTGTGTGTGTGTGTGTGTGTGTGTGTGTGTGTGTGTGTGTGTGTGTGTGTGTGTGTGTGTGTGTGTGTGTGTGTGTGTCAATTTACGCAACCCCGAGTTGCCCCAAGAGGACTTGGCAGCAAATGAAGATGAAGTACAAAAATATAGTTCAAACAGGTAAACTAATGTTGAATTGAAATCAAATCAATTGTGCGGTTTTGCCTGCTGTACCTAATTTAACAGCTATATTCAACATGTGATGGGCCTATATTTAAGCAGTAAATGTAAGTAGTACATTTCCCAGCCACCCCCAACACTGCCTATTGTCTTCAAAATAGCGCTTACTGAATATTAGGGTAACATTTTCCTCCATGTTAGCAAATCGAAAAAAAAGCAGAGGCCACCTCTGCAGCCCTCACAGAGGCTGAGGAGATGGCCCTCAGACAACAGAGTATGCGTCCTGTGGCTGAGGGCATCCCTGGGGAGAGCTCCTCTGATCCCCCCCCCCCCCCCCCCCCCACCCCCCAGGATAGAAGTGCCTTTATAAGAGGTTGGTTATTCAAAATAATTAAATATGTACACGCAACTCAGCATGTTGCAAATTGGATGGGGCAATATTCTGCGCTCAAGTAATAATTTCACTGTCTAATCATCTTCTTCCATGGCGTCATCGCCCTAGTTGAACCAGATGCCCTCACCAACCTCCATGCAATTGTAACAATTCAAAATATGCAAAAGGATGCTTTGGAGATCCAAATTTTGGAACACAAGTTAAAGGTGAGTGAGGTGCAAACTGGGATACTGTTCCCTGCTCTAAAAACATACCCGATATGAATGACTTTTTGTGCTTTCAGGAAATAAAGAAATCCTCATAAAAAGTAGAGTGTATTTATTAGAACACGGGCTGTGGTGGGAAAAGTTATTTTGTTGAACAGTTTACTCAAAGGGTTTTACTTCAGTGAACAATGCAGACGATTATGCGGAGCATGTGCATGTAGAGAAGAACAGCATCTGGTTAAAAGCAGTACCAGGGTCTTTTCTGCCTTGCATTCTTAAAATTAGTTTCTTGACTTGCAGCAGTAATAGGTCCGTGGTTAGTCAGCTACTCTGATCATGGGAAAGCCACAACGTTAAAGTGAATGTAGTACAGAGCGGGCGGGAAGCACGGGGCGGATCATTCTGCATATGTGTTAATTGCGTAAAAAAAAAAAACTTAAACTTAAAGCATGCCCCCGGTGCGTTTGACAGTTAACATGGGGACTGAGAAGGTGGACTAAATAAATGATAGATTGCGCTAAAAAACGATAGCGCTCGTGAAGAAAATTATCAGGAAAAGAAAGTATATCCAACCGGGTTCTTAATAATTGTTCCTCACGGAGATTCCTTCTGAGGATCGCAGCCTCTACATCCACAGGCTCTCGTAGAAAAGGACATGCCATTTCTAACACTTCCTTCTGTCGGAGAGCTGCCTTCAGCCTATAGACAACAAACTCAGAGTAGGTCTAACCACCTCCCGAGCAGGTTAGGTCCACGGCGTATGTTGCCGCAGCAATCTCGGTTGCGCTGAACCTGCTACCTGAAACGGAAAACCCAGAGTTTCCACTAACTCGGAGCGAACAAACTCGGGGTTGCCTCAAAACCAGCTACCTGAAACAGGCCTCAGGATCTGACGCTTCTGCAGGGAGAGAGCCCCGGTCAGCACAACACCACAACAACAACAACAACAACAACAACAACAACAACAACGTCAACAACAATGGCGACACCAGGATCTGGCGCTTCTGCACCGCCGCCAGGGAGAGAGCCACAATGAGCATACAACAACAACAACCACCGCCAGCGCCAGGGAGAGAGCCACGGTGAGCAGACAACAACAACAACAACAACAACAACAACAACAACAACAACAACAATAATGACGAGTGAAGTTGTGACATTTGCATTCAGGCCGTTTATCAGACACTTTTATCCAAAGCGTCTGACAATAAGAAGAGAAACAACACTATATCTCTGTCGGTACAGTAAGGAGGTTCATATAACCAAGGGCCAAGCTCTAACCATCACTAGGTTAACCCATTCCCTGTACACAACAAAGATAGCTAGGACAAGACGCTGCCCGATGCTACTATTTGTCTCAAGAAAGGGGTGATTCAACCAAGGATCATATATTTGCAACCTGTGTGGGTCAAAATAGTGCACTATATCATGAACACTATATAGGGAATAGTGAGTGAGTGAATAGGGAACGGTTTCGAACACGGCTACGGTGTGCGCGACTGTGCACGTGCGGCCGCAGCATGTTCCACACATGCGGTCCTCTACTTAATGTGTCCGTATGGAAACTCGTTCGGTACGCCTCCGCACCGAACCGAGCACCCCGGACCGAAACGGTTCAATACAAATACATGTACCGTTCCACCCCTATGTGGGTGCGCAACTATATATGTGCTCATGGGATCGTGTGTGTGTGTGTGCGCATTCGATCTTGTGTGTGTGTGTTTGTGTGTTCATTGGATAGTTTGTGTGCATTGAATCTCTCGTTTGAGTGCGAGTGTGTGTTTCTGTGTGTGTTTGTATATGTGTGTGTTTGTGCGCGTGTTCCCTGGGGCCCACCAGGAAAGCAGGCTGTGTGTGTGTGGCCTCTATTCTACAGGGAACAGTACCCGGGTGACTGTAACAGACACCCTCCGGTCGAGGTCGACTCCCCAGGTACAGTCTCATGTACTATTGATGAAACACAAACACGACGACTGAGAGAGGAGCCGACCCTGAGTTTCACCAACGTGGACGGGAACTCAAACCAGACTTTGGGATTTGATTCTGTGACAAATTATTTGCACCACTCACGGTTAGAAAGGTAGTTAGATAAAAACGTCATTAATCCCCCGGAAGGGGAAAGTCCTTTGTAACAGCAGCCAAGCAGTATTGAAAGTCACAGGGTATAAAACAACACAAATACAAAGTAGTGCTAGGGAAAACAGAACTAGATGGTAGAGTAAGTTCAAACAGAGCAACAGGTTAGCCTTTTGAAGAAGCTAAACTGAGCTATTTTAACGCTGACATTTAGGATAAGGGCTTCGATAGAGAGCCTAGTGGGGCTCCTCATCACAACAAGGGGCGGCCGGTGGCTCGGACGATCAGAGCGCCCTGGCTGGTATCTGGAAGGTTGCTAGTTCGATCCCCGGCTCCTCCTGG
Organism: Gadus macrocephalus; assembly: GCF_031168955.1. Taxonomy (NCBI): domain Eukaryota; kingdom Metazoa; phylum Chordata; class Actinopteri; order Gadiformes; family Gadidae; genus Gadus; species Gadus macrocephalus. The sequence continues at coordinate 2,985,810 of NC_082383.1, forward strand.
CTGAGGCTGTCGCCTTCTGCGTGGCTGTCACCGCCGGCGGTGTGTGAATGTGTGCATGAACGGGTGAATGTTAGGCAGTGTTTTAAGTGTTTACCATGCCCCCATCTTAAACCTGAACGGGTCCCAGCAGCAGAAGACAGCTGGGAGGCCGGTCGACCAAACCCGATCAGGTACCCACCAGAGACCCGAAGTCACCCAGCCTCATGCTAATCACAAGAACGCAACAATGCCGGCGAACCAAAGCCAAGACACAGCGGTAAACAGACTCGCACAATCTCTCTGTCGCCTAGCAACCATCATCTGTTCAGCAGGGAGGTGATAAAAGGAGCCGGGAGAAACAATCTCCCCACCCCACATATTTCTCCCTTTTCTTGGCTCGAAAAAAGGTCTAAACAAAAAGAAAGTGCCACTAAAAATCCAACCGAGCGTTGATTACAAATTCCCCACCACCTTGTGCAAACGCCTGACCTAGTTTAAAGCCCCTTCAGCGACTTCTGTGAACGTGAACGCCTATACGGTAGAAGAACCCGCCAACCCAGAAGGTATCGTTTCAGGATAGCTGCAGTTTACAGGTTTTTCTTATGGCTACTTTAGCTCAGGGACATAATGCTAACTGCTAGTGGGAACGGCAATTATAGGAGACACATTAACCGTACGTTACTGCAAGTATTAGCAACACTACTTGGTAAAATATAAAGCGCTGTGGACCTGGTTTCACAGTGTAAATATAAAAAGAGGGAGACAGATTTGTTTCCATGAGCAACATTAGAAGACGGAGAACACAGAGGAGAAAAAATAAGTTTCCTTCCTTCAATTATGTTCAATTATGTTGCTCTCGTGACCGGCTTCCTCCCGAAACAAACCAGGCTGACAAGCAGGCAGTCAGCTCAGAACATACAGCTATAGAAGACAGTCAGCTCAAAACATACAGCTATAGCCAACAGTCAGTCAGCTCAAAACATACAGCTATAGAAGACAGTCAGCTCAAAACATACAGCTATAGCCAACAGTCAGTCAGCTCAAAACATACAGCTATAGAAGACAGTCAGCTCAAAACATACAGCTATAGCCAACAGTCAGTCAGCTCAAAACATACAGCTACAGAAGACAGTCAGCTCAAAACGTACAGCTATAGCCAACAGTCAGTCAGCTCAAAACATACAGCTACAGAAGACAGTCAGCTCAAAACGTACAGCTATAGCAGACAATCAGGCAGCCAGCTCACAACATACAGCTATAGCAGACAGTCAGCGCATAACACACAGTCAGCTCAGCACATACAGCTATACCAAAGAGTTGCACACAGCTATACTACTTCAGCAAATTACTTTACTCTATATGGTGCTTTCCTACATGGCGGACACTCGAATGCTTGCACAACTAAAACTCACATTCACCCATTTTGCCATAGGGGGAATTGATCAGCTACTGAATCGAAAAGGCTTTGGGACTATCTGACACAGGACTATTGATCACACACTCTATGACTGTGTCCATGAAAGTTCAATCTGCATGATGTCATGATTTATGTACGTTGGTGTGTTTACAATCCATGCATCACGTGTTTAGGTGCGCGTTCTTCCAACCTACCTGCTGGAGATAGTTCTTCCAGAGCAATAATCCAAATTGTCTGATGATAGCCATTTTCTTTGCAGGGGAAGAGGAGACAGCTCAGGCCTTCTGATCTACAGCCGCTACAGAAACACATTTCAGGGTTAATTTAAAACTTTGAACATGGAGGTCGTTGGCACGAGCAAACATGACCTTAACTGCGTGAACAAAAGAATCCTTGATCTGATTAAAATACAGGAAACGGATTATGTGACAGCTTGACTTAATAGCCTTCTGGTCAAATATAGAAACGAAATCGAAAGAATTACAATGCAAGGTTATTACACCTTGGATGTTAGGACAAGGGAGAGGGTCTGTGCTTAATATTGAATACATAGGGACGTACTATATAGACCTACATATCACTATCAGTAAACGGCCACGCAGTCGCATTAAACCATTGTTTCTTCTAATGCTCAAACAAAACACAACGCATCCATTGCTGAACATTCATAAATCTTTTGAAATAGTTTCAGCCCTTTGTAATAGACAGTAGCGCACATCAGTGTATCGTTATTCAATACGCTAATGTGGCCTTTTATGGAATTTCAAGACATAAACACACAGAACTCCTTCACATGAACCATGAAGTCATCGCCCAGGTTGTCATTTGGAGCGTCTGGCCGTGCAGCCTGATCTGATGGGCTCGATACTTAAGGCGATGGGCCTCAGATCGGACATACACACACACACACACACACACACACACACACACACACACACACACACACACCGCAGACACTATGCACTTCGTTTTTAAATATGTGTCATGTACCCATGTCGCTGCAGCCTCCTCCCTCCCTCAGCCCAGGGGATAGAGATTACCTTCCGAACCATCAGTAGTCCAGCCTCATCTGATGCTGATCCTTCTGTCTGAATCGACCCGTATCCTCCTCACAACATCCGGAGTCACTCTGGTTCGCCGTCCTTCGAGTTGGAGACCGACATGACGAACGAGGCGAGGGGTTAGCGCAGTGGAGAGAATTCAGGTGTGATCTCCGGGCGTGTTTCCTGTGCTTAGGACGATGACTTTGCACCACCGCCGCCTAGGCTGCTACTCGCTGAGAGGAACGACCCGTCAACATGGGTGGTCACATGACCCACATCACGTGACCCGAGGAGCTGTTGTCTTCGGTCACTATATGCAAATGAGGTGCTCAACCCTAAAATATAATCGTGTTCTTATAATTTGGTTATTATGCGTCTGCAAAAATATTGGTAAAAACGAATTACACAAAGATTGAATAGGATTATTATTTATGTAAACAATTATTTTATTGAAAAGTAATATAATTAGGTATTCACATCAAGACTAGACAGCAATGTACAAAAAAAAAAGTGTGAACATTAAACTTTATAGATTTTGGAATACAGCAAAAAAACAAGCTTCAGTCTCCACTATACATATGAACATTTATCACAGGAGACTAACCTTCTAAAGGAACCTTCTTTTTTATACAAAAGTCACATCACCATTTGCAAAGAACAGTTTCAAGTGAGTACAGTACTCAAATAACCACATCAAGTAAGGCTTAGACATCTACCATTTCTCCGAACGAGTAAAACACATCCACATAATTCCCTTAATTCATATTTGATTGTTTCAACAGCAGTCTGTACGCGTTTCTCCGGGACTTTGCAAGTTATGGAAAAATACTGAGGATCCCGATCGCAGAACCAACACTTTTTGGGTTCCATCTGCCCAGCGCGGCCATGGAATTCTGCGTGATCGGGCGGGTCGTTAAGGCGCGTCAGAGAAACACAACAGCGGAGTCGTTTCGCAAGTCTACCCATGGCCGCGTTCACATCTAGCAGACAGCGTTTTTTGTCTGCTTTCAGCCGTGCAACAAGACTCGCACGTTTTTTTTGTGTGGAGGACGCGGTCCTCCGCCACGCTGCCTCAACGCTTCACCTCCAGCTCCAGGTGCTGAGCGCCCGACCCAGACATTAGAACCACGTTCACAGTCTTCTCTACAGGTAGATTTGGAGGCAGACGAAGCAGGCAGTAGATCACATAGCAACGTCCCACACGTACACAACAATTGAAAATGCTAAAATACATTTAATTTTTTAATTCAAAAATAATAAATTGCTAATAACATCTCCCAAGGTATCACAAGTGGTTATTCTTTTATACCGACAGTGCGTTAGTTTTTTTTTCTTCCTTTTTTTTTTTTTTTAAATACATGTATCTCTATATATATATATATATAAATATATATATAAAAATATACATAACATGTTCTCACAGTTGATTCATGAAATAAAAACCGAAAACCTTTTATGCGCCTGAAACTATCCGAGCTAGCGTGTTGCGTGAGTCTGTGGCCCTCTCGGCCCCCTGAGCAGAGTCCTGTTCCGGGAGGCTCCCAGCAGAGTATAGAGGGGGGGGGGGGGGTTGGACTGGGAGCCAGTGGTCCAGGTGAACAGGAGGTCTGACACGACCAACCAGTAAAAACACCCGACGTGAAAGATGGGACCTGAAATCAAACGTTTTCCTTTTGTTTTACTTAAATACACTTCCTCTTTTTTTAAAATCTTTATTCTCTCTCTCCGTCTTAAAGCTATTTTTTTTTTTTTTTTTTTTTAAATACAACTCCTGGCGGTGGCAGAGAGTAGTGCACGCAGACGCGCGTCAGTAAAATAGCCACGACGGACAGGAAAGTGCTGGAGCTGCGGCATACCGACCCCGAGGAGAGAACCCAGAGGGGGGGCGGCCGTACGCCGATCGTTCACAGGCTCAGAAAGCCCGCCTCCCTCTCCGCCTCCTCCACCTCCATCTCCCCCCCGCTGTGCGCCGCCGCGTTCTTCCTCTTCACCTGCTTGCAGGAGAAGACCGCAGGCCGCTGCATGGGCACCAGGAGACGGAAGCCCGGGGAGGCGTGGGCGCCGCCGTGGCCACCGGCGGCGGGCAAGTCTTTGACGGCGCAGGGGACTAGGGCGGAGTAGGAGCAGGTGGGGGAGGAGCTGGAGCAGTGGATGGAGGCGTAGCCCGAGCTCTGGAGCTCCAGGGGGGAGAAGGGCAGCGGGGCGCGGGAACGGCTGCGGGTCCGGGCCGGGCCGCTACCGCCGCCGCCGCCGCCGCCGCTACCGCCGCACTCCGACGCCTCCCCGCCGCCGCGCTCCGCTTCACAGAAGCTGTTCTCGGCGCTGGACAGGGAGCGGCAGTGGTCCCGGCAGCGGTCCGCACCCTGGTCCCGGGAGTGGTCCAGGTCCAGGTCCATCCGGCGGTCTAGATCGGGGTCCGGACCGTCGGCGGCGTCAAACCACTCGTGCAAGTTGATGGCGTTGACGGATGCTAATAAAAAACAAAAACAAAAAAAAAAGACGAGCGGGAGACGAGGTTAACGCCGTGAACCTCCTCATTTACATTCAGGGCGTTTAGCAGACGCTTTTATTCAGAGAGCGACTTACAATAAGTACAATTGACCGAAGGAGGAGAAGCAACAATATATCACCGTCGTTACAGTAAGGATGTTCCTAGTATCAGGTGCCAAGCGCTGACAATCATTAGGTTAACCCATTCCCCGTACACAACAAAGATAGCTAGGAGAAGACGCTACACGATGCCAAGTCCTATTTTTAAGTGCCCGGACGTACGTACGTACATACATACATACATAAGTGCATATAGGAGGGGTGGGCTATGCGGGTGAACTCTCGGACGAAAGCACGCTCAGACAGATTTTGTTTGTATCCAAGGGACGATGTCACACGCAAACAGAAACGTCCTTCAATGCACTGACCTTTAAAAAAAAACAAGTCTAAACGCAATGAATAAAAATATCGCTCCAATTATCGCGCCAGAGAACAGGTGTCCAAGCACAGCGTCTCTCAATCGTCGACCGACTGTGGACATGGAAGGCAGTCGGTGGCGTGTGGCTGCTGCCCGTAGGGGGCAGTGTTGCGCTAATCCCAACACGAGAAGATGAGCAGAATTAGGGGAAAAGAGGACGGCACGACCTTCATTTGTAAATTAATACGGTCACGCTGTTTAAAACATGAGCCGTCGGTCTGTGTGTGGAGGGCAGCGAGTCGGCTATCCCTTCATCGCCTCGGTCTGTAATTGGTCCAGCAGAACTCGTCTTCATGGGCGTACAGAGGAAAGGAAGTGACCTGCAGACAGAGCTGTCATCTGGGTATAATGGCGTCCACCGGGAGGGGGGGGGGGGGGGGGCAACGCCATTGTATTCGATCGGGGCCGCATTACCATCTTGATGTTATCTGTACCAATGAGCTCATCCAGTGACAGCCGGCTGACTCATGCAGCGCTGGTCATCCTGCCCCCCCCCACATCATAACAGTGGACTGGGGACCCCTCCTAATCAGGGGGCATCGCAGACAGGCCTTCCCGAGAGATGTGGTCATGGGGAGAAGCCTAATGACTACTACCCAGACAATCTGCACCGAGAGACAAATTAAAAAGAGACCAACGGATCGATCGACTCCCTCCGCCCCCCCCCCCTATCCAACTTCCCGCTGTGGAACGTGAGGAGAGCGGTCCCCGTAAAAGAACGGGGACCACGCCCCCTGCAGGCCGGGAGTAGAATCTATTTTGGGGCGGTTAACTTATCAGGTAAAGGGGGGAAATTCAAATGTATGGGATGGGTGCTACTCTGAGCTATAATCGGCATGTACTGCAGATCATTTGACCGGAAAAGGTATAATAAATATACATTAGTAAATGGTACACACTGTCACTTTATATTTTTTGGTATATAAAAAAAAAAAGGACTGGTCCATGCTGTGTAGCCAAGAGGAGTGACCTTTTACACTGAATAACAAACAAGGACCCTTTAGTGTTATTATTCAACACTGTGCCCACGGCGTCATCGGCCCCAGAGGGCCCCCCCGGTATAAAAGACTCACCCTCTCCGTCCCTCTCCAGCTCGCTCTCCTCCAGGTCGCCCTCGTAGCCCGAGCCGGACGCGTCCAGGCTCCAGTCCAGCATCTCCCCCAGCAAGGTCTCCTCCTGGGGGGACAGCTCGGCAGTGGGCGTGCCCCGGTCTGCCTGCAGGTCGTCATCCTTTCTCCTGGGGGGGGGGGGGGAGAGAGGGAGGGGGAGAGGAGGGAGAGGGAGGGGGAGACACAGTGGGCTGCGGTGAGTCACTGCCTAACGATCGCACAACAAACACCGTATGGACAGAGCCGGCCGCAGAGCCAACAGTAACACAGCCCGCAGGAAGGAGGGCAGGGGGGGAGGAGGGGGGAGGAGAGGAGGAGCAGGGGGGAGGAGAGGCAGAGTCGACCATGCAAGGCGACAGCCAGCTCGCCAGGAGCAGTTTAGGGTGTCTCGCTCAGGGACACGTCAGCACTCAGCCAGGAGGAGCCGGGGATCGAACTAGCAACCTTTCGGTTACAAGACAACCACTCTACCCCCTGAGCTAAGCCGTCCCTGCAGGATTATAAACCGGGCTTGAGAGTCCCCAACAGAGGGCTGGAGGGTGGGGTGGGGGGGTGGGGGCAGCTGGTGCTGGGGGGGCGGGGCCAACCTTTTGTTGTTGCTGGAGGGCGAGCAGAGGAAGGTGTGGATGTCGGCCGGGGAGCCGGTGGGGCTGGGGGGGTCCATGGGGGGCTCCACCTCCGGCACCTCCAGGATCTGACACAGCTCCCGGAAGTCCACCACCTGGGGGGGGGGTGGGGGGGTCAGAGAAGGGGCACAGTGAGGCACGGCGGTCCAAGTGCGTGGATGGTGTGTTGTTTTGCGTTGACTGCAACTGGATGCGACTGGCCAGAACCCATGTACGTATGCATGTAAGTATGTATGTATTAATGCATGCATGCATGCATGCATGCGTGTATGTATGCAATGGCAACCGTTGCACACCTGATCCCATGAAGGAGGGATCCCCTACTCTGCGTTCCTTCTCTAGATTTCTTCCTTGCTAATAAAGGGAGGGGGGGGGGGGGGGGGGGCAATACCTTCTCCAGGCTGATCTGTTGGTACGCCTCGTCGTCGAAGCGCTGCTTGACGGCGGTCAGGGAGACGTGGCGGTAGTCCTTGGGAACGTCGGGACTGAAACTGGGGAGAACGGGAGACACCAAAGAGTTAGAGAGACGGGTGAAGCTAGGGAGGATGGGAGAGACCAAAGGGTTAGACGGAGGGGTGAGGCTGAGGACGACGGGAGGAACCAACGTTGGACGCGTTTCAAACGTTGCACGTCACGAAGAACAAAACCTGTCCGCCCACAGAGATTCACTCTTCATTATTTGGCGGAGAAAAAAAAAACTGAATCTACCAAATCGAGCTTCACCCGGGAAAGCGGAGGTTTAGGGGGGGGGGGGGGAGGAGCAGAACTGTTACCTTCTACACAAGCCCATGAAATATTTATAATGACATAAAAAATGGAAAATCTTGTTATTTCTCCATTTGGCGACCTGCGCCAACATGTGATTCATCCAGCCGCCGACTGGTACGACCCATTTAGGGATCCGTTTGGAAATACACAAAGAGAAACACAGACAAGCAGCCACATACCGAGGAGGCAGACGTGCCTGTCCATTCACGGCACAGAAAGGTCATTTAATGTCACATTATAAATGGCTTATTTTTGCATCTTAAATAAAAACCAGTCAAAGCCGGTCGACCGGGGTGGAAGACAGTGAAATGAGCATCGGCCACAAAATGAGAAGCGTTACGACACAACACAAGATCTTGGCTACTGGCAGGTAGCAGAATAAAACCAGCAGAATTACAAAACATTTAAATATAAAACCATTACTACCGCATCTCTGCGGTACTGCTGAAAATATCCCTCACAAAACATAAAAAGACAAATCATCCAAGCAGTTAGAGTTTGGCATAAAGTAATAATGAGAAGTGCCTCCGCACGTTCATCTTCAGAGAGACCGTGGAGGGCAGACAGCTCTCTCTCTTCACCTCCTACACACCGACCCACACAGCTCAAGTCATCTGCACGGCAGACTGCCGGGACCTCAAGTGCACGAATCAAGGAACTAATGAATGACTTGAACACGGCGGCGAAGACCACACACACACACACACACACACACACACACACACACACACACACACACACACACACACACACACACACACACACACACACACACACACACACACACACACACACACACACACGCACACACTTTGGTCCGTGTGCGTGTGCGGTTGTATCGTTTTGGAACAGGACCAGACCATAAGAAGGAGAATGTATTCACCATTTGACGTAGAGTTGCAGAGCGTGTGTGGTGAGGTCTTGTTTGGAGAAGCTTGTGTATTCGACCATCTGTCTGGGCCAAACGGGAGCTGTACGGACAGACGGACGAGGAGAAGGTTACACCGGGGAACAGAAGACCTTCTGCATGATGTCGGAACATTGGGTGTAGCAAACCCCCCCTACTGAGTTACATTTAAATGGACATTTATCCAGTGCGACTTACAAAGTACATTTGTCAGAAGGAGAAGAAACAACAACATATCGCTGTCCGTACAGTAAGGATGTTTATAGAACCAAGTGCCAAGCAGTGTTGCCAGATTGGGCCAGGTTTCCTTCCCAATTTGGCAGCCTTGGCAGCAGCAAGGCAACACTGGTGGCCAGATTGGGCGGGGATCTGGCCCCGATCTGACAACACTGGTGCCAAGCACTAACGATCGCTAGGTTAACCCATTCCCTGTAAACAACAAAGATAGCCAGGATAAGATGCTACACGATGCCAGGTACTAATCTAGCCACCCGACCTCAACACAGGTGAGGTCAGGGTGGACACGGGTCGGGTGGTTCAGGGGCGGGGTCCTGAAGGTTGCGTTACCGTAGTGATGCAGCGCCCGGGACAGCAGCAGCACGGCACAGGCCAGCTTGGCGGGCGGCGCCGTGGCGAAGGCCGAGTGCAGCAGCGACAGCTCGCAGATGTACTTGAAGAGGTGCACGGTGCGCCACTCCAGGTGCAGCAGGTACAGCAGCACCTTGCCGTAGTCCAGCAGCATGGGCGTCTGGAGGGAGGGGGAGGGTCAGAGGTCAGTGACACCGTCACCAACTGATACACAAACACTGGGAGGGATTATCGCAGGTTTAGGTCGGCGGCCATTTTAGAAAACAGATCGATTTGTCCGTAGATGGAAACGCAAACAAATCACACGTCAAAAGGTGCACAACGTGTACGAATATTAGTTATTATCATAAATAAACTGACAACCGGACTGGTGGATGTAATGGACATTAAATGCACAGATTATATAGTTCTGAAACTATATATAAAACTTCAGATAAAATCTATATATACATAAATGTTTTTTGCAATTTACACTTTCTTCCCATTTTCTGAGTAAACAGCCCACAGGCTGTTTATAGACTGGCAATATAAAGTGATTCATGCATGAACCGTTCCTACACAGTCCCTCTAACCAGAGCTGGAAGACAGGCGTGCATCACAGGGAAAGTGAAGCTGGTTTTATGCATAAATCGCAGAGGTCTTCACCGCGACTCCTGAGCTGCTTTTGGGGGAGCGACTCGCGAACAAAACGGCGACGTTGAAACTCACCCTGATCTTGCCCTCCAGCACGGCCATGACCTCGCCCATCATGCGCACCAGGTCCTCATACTTGTAGGTGTTGTCCGTGAGCCAGACGGCCTCGCGGATGGTCAGGATGTCCCGACTCGTGTACCTGGTGGTGGAACGGGCGGTGAACAAACAGTGAGTCTGGTGACTGGGTCAACCTCGGTGTGCATGGACAGCTGGCACGGAAAAAAGAGCAGCAAACGGCAGCAAACAACATTATTGAACTACTGTCCCGGCAACAGAAGATCTGCCAACTTTAATTTAGCAACAGACACGTTTCAAAACCTCCCGGACCGAAAGTCCTCGAGCTCGCTGCCAGTTAACAGGCAGAAATAGAATAATGAAAAAAAGAAAACATAATAATTTGAATAATATTATTCAAATTCAGAACATGCGTTACGTAAAGCAAGAAGGGTGTCAATAGTCCAAAGCAATAAAGACCATCCTAAACCCCAAAACCTACTCAGTACCTAAACCCCCCCCTCAGTCCGACCAGACTCTAGTGTCTGCCCCCCCCCAGTCTCTAGTGTCTGCCCCCCCCCAGTCTCTAGTGACTGCCCCCCCCCCCCCCCAGTCTCTTGCTCTCTGACTGTCCCTCTCTGAGTGTATTAAGTCCATAGTGTCCCTGACTGCGTGACTACATGTATTGACTTCATGGATCTCCTTTGTACAGCGCCCGTGGGTACCTTGAAAGGCGCTTTTTATAATAAAATGCGTTATTATTCTTCTTCTTCTAGTGCGGCGGCCGGGGGGGGGGGGGGGGGGCTCACCGGGTGCAGACCACCATGCAGGCGATGCCCAGCAGCTGGAGGCGGGCCTTGGGCACCGAGCGCCGGCCCAGGTAGCGGTCCACGCAGCCCACCGTCACCTGCAGCGTCAGGCTGGACAGGCTCTTCATGGTGGTCACCTCCACCAGCCAGTCCACCAGGATGTACCTGGCGCAGAGGGGGGGGGGGGGGGGGTTAAACCGGGCACAGGGTGCGTGGGCACTAGGGATCGACCGATATATCTGTCGGCCGATATTCGCGGTTTTTACGTGTATCGGTATCGGCCGATACGCGGCTGATTTTCGCCGATATTTTTTCCGCCTAGTTTTTTTTATTTTTTACTTGTTCTAACTCACCTGTTTTTAATATTTGTTAAATATTGTTCATCTACTTGTTCTTACTTGTTCTACCTCACCTGTTTTTACTATTTGTTAAATATTGTTTTTTATATTGAAGTTCAATAAATGTTCCTTTTTTTAAATTGAGACTTGTAACATTTGTTATCAGTGTTATTTTTATGATTGAGGGAGCAAAAGCAGTATCGGCTCTAAATATCTCATCCCCTCATCTCATTTTCGACCGCTTATCCGGGGTCGGGTCGCGGGGGGAGCAGCTCAAGCAGGCTTCCCTTTCCCGGGCCACATTGACCAGCTCTGACGGGGGGATCCCGAGGCGTTCCCAGGCCAGTGTTGAGATATAATCTCTCCACCTAGTCCTGGGTCTTCCCCGAGGTCTCCTCCCCACTGGACGTGCCTGAAACACCTCCCAAGGAAGGCGCCCAGTGGGCATCCTTACCAGATGCCCGAACCACCTCAGCTGACTCCTTTCTAAGTAAAGGAGCAGCGGCTCTAATCCGAGTTCCTCACGGATGGCTGAGCTTCTCACCCTATCCCTAAGGGAGACGCCAGCCACCCTTCTGAGAAAAAGCTCTAAATATCGGCTCAAGAAAATCGGTATCGGCGTATCGGCTAAGGCTGACGAAAAAATATCGGTATCGTATCGGCCCTAAAAAATCTGTATCGGTCGATCCCTAGTGGGCACCGGGTGACCCAACGGAGGGCAACGCCGTCCGGATCAAGTCCATGTTTTTGGAAATTTAGATTGGCTGATCGTCGCTAGTTTCGTTTTCACACCATTTGAAAGAAAAGAAATAAGACGTAAGATGATAACAAACAGCACGGGAGCACACTTTCATTTGGGCATTAGCGTTCGCACAAACAGTTTTCGGTCTGCGATTCGTAGCCATCCCCGTCATCTGGGTTGAATAATACGGTTGCTTCTGTTCGACACAATCAAAAATGTGATCTCTATAATCGAGTCACCTCTTTTTCTATCTATTATTCCTTCCTTTCCCCCCTTATTAGAGCTGATGCCACCAACAGTGTCGTCATGCGTTTCTCATCTTCCACAGAAGACAACACCGTCTTCCTGTCTGTATTTTTTTTTCAACAACGTTCCTCTAATGACAATAATTATGTTAAAACGTATTGCATTTGGCGCGCCCCCACACCTGAATTCTCGCATGGCTGCGTGCAGTGCTGCCAGTTGTCCATAGAGTAACACAGAGAGACTGACGGGGGCTTCCTCTACAATACCGTGGCCATATGCCCACCCACGACGTTTGCATGAATCATCCAACAAAATGAAACACTGCAAACTATCATCCATGGTTGGATCCTCCAAAGCGAGTATTTAAACTCAGTGGTTCCGATACCGTTAACAGTATCGGAAATTCCTCCGATATATACTCGAGTATACATGATCTAGTTCTGAGGACACATCAAGGTGTCCTTGATGCCCCCTGTTACCCTCCTCATGGGGTCCTTGATGCCTCCCTGTTACCCTCCTCATGGTGTCCTTGATGCCCCCCTGTTACCCTCCTCATGGTGTCCTTGATGCCCCCCTGTTACCCAGCTCAAGGTGTCCTTCATGCCCCCGTTACCCTCCTCATGGGGTCCTTGATGCCCCCGTTACCCTCCTCATGGTGTCCTTGATGCCCCCGTTACCCAGCTCATGGTGTCCTTGATGCCCCCCTGTTACCCTCCTCATGGTGTCCTTCATGCCCCCGTTACCCTCCTCATGGTGTCCTTGATGCCCCCGTTACCCACCTCATGGTGTCCTTGATGCCCCCCCGTTACCCTCCTCATGGTGTCCTTGATGCCCCCCCGTTACCCACCTCATGGTGTCCTTCATGCCCCCGTTACCCTCCTCATGGTGTCCTTCATGCCCCCGTTACCCTCCTCATGGTGTCCTTCATGCCCCCGTTACCCTCCTCATGGTGTCCTTCATGCCCCCGTTACCCTCCTCATGGTGTCCTTGATGCCCCCCTGTTACCCACCTCATGGTGTCCTTGATGCCCCTCCTCAGCGTCTCGGCGGCGCGGGGCCGGGGCGTGTGCGGGGAGGAGCTGAAGAACTGGGCCACCTGCTCCACGCAGGCCTTGCCCTCCAGGCCCAGGGGGTTCCCGTTCAGACACACCTTGGCCAGGGACAGCTGGGGACGGAGGGGCAAGCGTCACGGCTCTGACACCTCACGGAGGAGGGAGGGCGCTCACTCCAAATGCACCCCAGGGTTCTTATTTTCCTGTCGATTTGGTGCCAATTTCGGCAAACCTAACTTAAATAAACATAAAAACACCCCCCTAAGAGAACTAAATTAGACCATTAGCCGGTTGATAAATCGTCGCAGCCAATACTTGGAACCCCATCGGTTTCCCAAAAAAGTGGTTCCAAGTAGGGGCTGTCACGAACGTCAACAACATCATTGACTAGTGCAGTAATTGCACATGGGCCGTCTGCATTAGGGGACCCTCCGACGAGCCCCCGTTTAAACCCCCATTAGAGGGGCAGACGAAGCAGAGAGAGGGGCCGGAACTCGTTAGTCTGCCCATTTCCAGCCCCTCAACATATTTTTAACTACAAATGTCCGAGCGAGGATGAAAAACAGCGCTGGTGCATAAATAAAGAGAATCAACAACAGAATCCACACCCCCGCCTCCCCCCTCCATTACCCGGTCCCCGGTGTAATGGGCCAAACCAAACAGCCATCTGCCCCCCCCCCGGCACCCACCTGTGCCTCCCAGCAGCCTTTGGCAGCGTAGTCACGGAGCGTTCGAACAGACTGCAGGAACCGGCCCGGGTCCGACATCTGAGACAGAACACGGGACACACAGGATGAGACAGCGTTTTAGAACACAGGACACACGCACGGGGAATAACAGGCCCTGCGTATCACAAGCAGAAAAAAGGAAGCGCAACGGTGAGGAGGAAAATATCCCGGGAGGAATACTAAGTGAAGCACTTTTGTGTGCGGTAGAATTTCAGCTGACACCTCTGCAGGTCTTTTTTTTTTTTTTAAGTATGGGGTCGTGACAAAGCACAACGCGAAGCAGTAATGCTGAGGAATAAATTTGAATTATTTTAAACGGAGGCCCCTTCTGATCCCTACTGCCGTCTGGGATTCTTTTCCTTTCATGCGAGTGACCCTACATCTACAGGCCTCGGCCTCTGTGTTAGACCTTCACATTAATACATATTTACATTTAAGGGCCTTTTGCAAATGCAGAATGCAGATTTATTCAAAGCCGGTAGCCGTTGGTGTGAGGTGTCTTGCTCAGGGACAACTCAACACTCTAGGAAGCTAGGAAGAGCGGGGGATTGAACTAGCAACCTTCTGGTTACCAGTGAACCCGCTCTACCTGCCGAGTTAAAAGCCAAACCCTGACCCAGACCTGGTCCAGGCCGGGGTGCTGCTGACGGAGAAGGACGCACGGAGGTCTGGGAGGGGATTCAAACTCACCGACGCCTTGTAGTTCTGATCCCACAGGAGGTACGAGCTCTGGAGGCAGCCGGCCTGGGCGGACTCCTTCAGCATGGCCAACGCCCCCGTGTGCATCTCCTCGTCCTGGGGGAAGACACACGCGGTTTAATGAACGGTTCCCTTTCAATGGACACGACGTCCGGGTGACCCGTGTCACGTCATCAGAAAGAGGGGGGCAGCCATGTACTACATCCAACTCCCTCAGCCACTGAGCTGAGCTTAACTCATGACAGAAAACTACAAGCAAGTATTGTCCACGCCCGGGGCCTGCAGCCATTGTCCCAGCCTAGCCGTGCTGTTCAGCTTGTAGTAGCACTGTAGTTACACTGTAGTTACACTGTAGTAATACTGTAGTTACACTGTAGTAATACTGTAGTCACACGCTGTAGTCGCACTGGGGCTGCTCGATTATGGGAAGAATCATAATGATTACTCTGGTCAATATTGAAATCAAGATTATTCAAACGATTATTTTTGAGTTGAAAACGGTTATTTATTCAGCATGTCTCTCCGGATTTTTTTTTGGAACTGAGAATTTTTACTCAGTTCACTGTAGTCACGCTGTAGTCACTGTAGTCACGCTGTAGTCACACTGTAGTCACGCTGTAGTCACTGTAGTCACACTGTAGTCACACTCACGTCAAAGCACAGCAGAACTCTGGCCAGGGAGTGCAGCAGTGGCCCCTTCTTCTCCTGCTAAACAACAAACGAGAACACCGTCACATTAGAGCCCTGTTCCCACACACAGCCTCCGTGGAAACAACCAAAGACACCACGCCGTGGTCCGTGATGGACTCATTGGGTCTTAGGGTTAAGTTTCCGATTTAAGGCAAGTCGCAGGCAAAGTTGAAGAATTTGTGATCAGAAAAAACTGTGGACGTCGACACAGGTCATGCTTATCACGATGAGAAGACGAGTGATGATCAATAAATCAGAAATTAAATTGAATCAATCATAACACGCAAACCATAGTGAATTGGTATCAAAGTAGCTCTTTGACGGGCCTGTGCAGCAAACAGCCACTACGCAAAGTACTCACGCTCGCTTCGCACTGGGCCTTGAGGCGGTGGAAGACCACCGCCTTGCAGCAGCTGCCCACCAGAGACCAGGGCGGGCGGATGAACACCCAGGTGAAGGGGTCCGTGGCGGCAGGGTGCAGCGCCTCCGCCAGGCTGAAGTAGTGGGACGCCTTGCGGCCGCACACATCTGCCTGCCCCTCGTCGCACTTCAGCGCTGGGGGACGGGACGGGACAGAAGCAGAACGAGCAGAGTGAGAAACGGCGTCCCTCTCGGGGGGGTTGCAGGGTGAGGAGAGGGGGTGACTTACGTCTAGGGATGCATGAATCAAACAATTAAATGTCCTTTAAAACCTTTTTTGTCTTGTAATAAATGAGTAAAACAATATATATATATATTTTTTTTAAATCAAAAATAAAAATGTTCGGTGTATTATTTTCGGCCTTTTTACTCCTTCGGCCGAAACCGAACATTATGTTTTGGGCCATTTTCGGTGGCCGAATATTCGGTGCATCCCTACTTACGTCCTTCGTTGTACAAATAGGCGATCCCCAGCTTCACCGCGGCTTCAAAGTTCCCCTTCTCCGCGGCTCTGGTGGGGGAAAGAAAGAGAATGGCATGTCAAAACAGGATCACCGTACTATATCGTAGCAAAAGACAAGTACACATACTGTAATTATTTTATATTATTAAAGAACTAACCTTTCAAACAGCCAGACACTTTTGGGGTCCGGCCAGGTGTCCCGGAAGCTGACCCGGGCCCAAACGCTGGAGTGGTTGTCGACGATGTCCTTCAGCTGGGAGTGGACCTGGGGCAGACGTACGCCAAGTTACACTCCGCTGAAGCCAGGGGATCAGGTGGTCGCAGAGGCTTGTGTGTGTGTGTGTGTGGAGAGTAAATATCGTGAGGTCGTCTGTGTGTGCCACATGTAGTGGATACTTGTCAAAGTGTGTCCATCTGTGTGTGTGTGTGTGTGTGTGTGTGTGTGTGTGTGTGTGTGTGTGTGTGTGTGTGTGTGTGTGTGTGTGTGTGTGTGTGTGTGTGTGTGTGTCCATGAGCATGTGTGTCCTTGTGTGTGTGTGTCCTTGTGTGCGTGTGTATGTCCTTGTGTGTTTGTGTCCTTGTGTGTGTATGTCCCTGTGTGTCCGGGTGCATGTGTGTGCACGTGTGTGTCCCTGTGTGTACTCACTGCCCGGACAGCCAGCAGGTCCTCGGCGGAGAGGCACTGGAGGACGCAGAGCAGCACCTCCTCTGGGAGGGACAGCAGCGTCTGGGCCTCAGCTCGCCTGCGGACCCTCTTCCGCGCGGTCGGGATGGAGAAGCATTTGGAGCAACGACAGTGGACGACTGGAAAAAACCAAAACACAATGATTAACATCGGAGCAAGAGGAAAGCCATGGGTAACTATGGGTTTAAGCACTGCAGAAAATCGCCATCTTTGATTCGAGCGATAACACATGAACTATTCAGCAGTCAAATGCGCTAAGCTGATGATATATATAGATATATAGATATATATACTATATATTGGTGAATCCTAAGTGACAAAAACGGTAGCCACTTCCATTCATTCACTGTTACAGTAGATGATGTAAACCAGCAGGTAGCCTAGCCTCGGTGGAGGCAACAGCTATCATTTGAATCAGCTTAACAGCCCATGGGTGATACGACCCAAATCGTTGAATGAATAATTTGACCCACCAATTCAAATGACTACACACTCTCATACATATATATATATATAACATAGTCGATGTGTATATTAACCATGCTACACCAGGCAGCCTAGAGAAACACGACTAAAGAGTGGACAGTGAGGGAAATGAGCGCCACAATTTCCCTCCTGTTGCCTAACCTCCCCTCGAATGGGGCATCTCAAGAGTCCTCACCCTTGAGGCATTTGTCATTGACTTTTTGTCATGGAGCATAAAAAAGCCAAGGCAGACGACCTATTTTCGGGTAATATAAAGAAAGCCACTTTTAACTTGAACTTGCTTGACCAGGCAAACCAGCCAAGTCACTGCTAACCATCGGTGTTGACAAACCAAACACATAACTCAACGCAACGCACACAAACCACAGCCAAACGTGCAATAATACTTCATATATGTGTATACATAAGAGTGTTTGCATGTTATTCACTGTTTATTGTGAATAAATAACATTATTTGAATGATTGCTTACCGCCCGCTTTCATTTCACTTGGAGGGATCTCTGATCTGGGATCGTGGTCGTCTCTGGTCCTTCTCGATCCCGCTTAGAATGATTCAAATTACGCCGATATTAATTTCAACTACAGTGTTTGGATCCACCGAATGTTATGACATCCGTATTTTTAACTCAGCTTTAGGATTACTTGTGGTTTTAGTGTGTAGAGTCTGCCTGTAAAGTAGTAAGACTGTAGGCAGCAGTTCAAATGTAGACACGCTTCAAGGACCCGCCCCCATTCCGCCTTAGACCCGCCCGCGCCCCGCATTTGAACCAAAGCAGCCACGCTATTGGCCTCTCAGGGTTACGCCTCACTACGACCAAGCAGGCACCGGATTGGTCACAATGTTAAATAACACCACGGATTGGCTGGTTTTGAGCAACTTTGAAATAGGTAATGGCTATAGGATGACAAACGAGTATTTCGAAGTACGCGCTCCAGACTCGATGCGTTTGATTGGTCGACGTGTTTAAAACACATCTGCGGTGCCGCCCATCGCTGTGACTCATGGGACGTGTAGTTCAGTAGAAACCACATTTTAAAGGTACTGTATTTAAAGGAACAGTAGGCCTACCCAAAATAAAACTCACTCTTTACGGTCTACATGGTAAAATAAATTATACATTACATTTATATACATATATTGTATAGACATTGAATAAAATCAGGAAGATGTAAATAGCAAACCTTAGAGAAATGTAAAGCGGTCCGGATGAATAAGATGGAATATATAAAAATTAGACGTTGATTGTATTGATTTTATCATTGTATTTTTGATGTATCTATATATATATTTAGCCTATCTCTTAAAAAATAATGCAATCTTTTCCATCTGCATGTTTTAACCTTTTTCCTCTGGTTGAAAGTGTGTTAGGTGCGTAAATAACATGATCAAGGATAATTGATGGGGACCTATGGCTGTCTACCGCTGATTGGATGTGTAATAAAAGCCCTCACATCTACATAAACAAAGGGCGGTCACCTGACCCGTCACGCTCACGAGGGTTTCAAAAAGAGCCCCGTGGTTAAGCTGATTTGATGTACTTTTCACCAATTGTTGCGTTGTAAAAGCCACTAATCAAAGGTCTATTGTGTAAGAATAAGGTCCTGCTTTTTTTAAACCCTCGGGAGCGTGACGGGTCAGGTGACCGCCCTTTGTTTATGTAGATGTGAGGGCTTTTATTACACATCCAATCAGCGGTAGACAGCCATAGGTCCCCATCAATTATCCTTGATCATGTTATTTACGCTGAGCAATGCACTTTTACGACAAAGGATAAACACGTCTCACACTGCCATAGCTGTGGTGTAAGCAGTGTGTGGCTTCAACAGTAAATACAAATAAATGTTTAATGTTTAAAACTGATTAATTTAAGTTGTAGGCCTAACTATACTAAACATTTATTTTAAGTTAAATTGCTACTGATAAAGCCTGTAAGTAGCAGTCAGTAATACCATACGTGATTATGCACCACTAGGCTTACTACTAGGCTACTCAAGTAAAAAAACTCAAATTAAATCGAACCTTTATTTTGATATTCCCACAGCGACCCACTGCAGTGGTTTCTGGGATTAGCAGTGAGAGATGCTGCAGTTAGGCGCTCCGATACTCATTTTGGTCTGTGATTGTTCTCAGTTTCTCGTCGTGGCTTTGATCGAGACTGTCTGATGGCGTCACGGTCGCTCAGCCCGCTAATGAGCGCTTCAGGTCGGCGGCAGCCTACGCCTTGAAGCGGCCCGGTTTCGGTCCCCACCTGGCTCCGTGTGGTGCATGTCACTCCCTCTATTCGTCACCCACTCCCCCGTCTCTCTCCACTGCCCCGTCAATAAAGCACTAAAAGCCCATACAAATATTTCATTCAAAAAAAAAGTGACGCAGATGTAATCCAAATTGACGATGAAACTATTATGAAATTATATTATGAAAAAAACGATTATGAAATTATATTATGAAAAAAAACGATTATGAAATTACGAAACTCCACCTTGTGGTTTTCGTGTAAAAGACAGCTCTGTAAAATAGTGCTGTTCGGTGCATCTGGAGATAACTGTCGCCATACCAGAGGAAGCAAGCGTTATTTAACGTAGGCCTACACTATTTATCCACAGGCCTTCGTCCCAGGAGACCAATTACCCATCACGTTGAGAGACGTTGGCAAATCCCCACTTAAAGATAGAGAAAACATAGAGATATTGTTCCTTCCTCTGCAAAATCCATGTCTTCCTGTTTGTGCCTTCATTAATACCACGTGCTGTGCAGCCAGCCCCTATCCTCGTGCTTGAATCAAGGAAGTCGTTAAATATACATGATGAGGAGGCAATAACGAAGTCTTTGACGTGTTATACGATAGTAACGTGGTGTAATTACAACGTAGCTTTACTTTGGATTTGCAAGTCAGGCCTGGCGGACTGCAAGGTCTCTCCATTGCAAACAGATTGATAAATACATGAGCTTGATTAAATATGGAGGGTTAATTAGACTTAACACCATCTGGGGGAATAGGCATCAGTGTGTGAAGACAACAACAGACAGTGGCCTCTAAGACAGAGTATTTTATTATCCGTATGCAACGGGTGTGTGTTGGTTTAGCTGCTCACGAACCAAACGAGGACCACAGCTTTATTGTCTGCGGATATTTGAACGAATCCCATGCCGCCGTCACCGACAGCCCGGGTTCTACAGCCTTGAGAATGACTAACTCTCCACGTGGGTCTCATTCCCGACCGGAGCCGAGGCTTTGTTCCGCGGTGGCGCGACGGAACCGCTGTTCCCCAGATGGATCCTGTCCTCCAGCTCTCTCTCTCTGTGTGTCCGCGCCCCGCGGTCAATCCGTCTGCACCTCTGAGTGCAGAGCCCCCTCAGCGAGACTCTGAGCCACGCCGGGAGAACACTATCCTTCTCCCAGCACGACGACAACTCGGGGAACAATGGTGCCAGTGTTGGATAGAACCTTGGAGACCAAGGGGAAAACACAACGTAAAGTATTGTTTTTCATTTAAAAGTGGTTCCTGTAGGTGTGTGTGTGTGTGTGTGTGTGTGTGTGGGGGGGGGGGGGGGGTTGGGCAATAGTATTAATCATGAGGTAGGGGTGTGGTGGTGGTGGTAGTGGTGAGGGGGGGGGGGGGGGCAGAGGCTAGGTGAACTCTGAACTCAGAAGAAGCCGAAAAACCCGAGACAGCGGTGTGACATCTGTTTAATACGACAATTAAAATACATTCAGATATGAGTATAAACACACAGTAAAAATATAAAATACTCTATGTACATCACCGAAAACATAGTACAAGGCGGACAAACAAACAAAACAACACATTCTGAGTCACGCAGCAAAGCGGTGACCGATAAAAGCATCAGTGAGTCAAAGGAGGCTGGCGCGTGGCCCGCGTGACGCACGCAGACAGACACCCATCATCGCACAAGAACAGAGGTAGATTTTCCCATAGGTCGTTCCTCCGGGGCGGGGCGCAGAAGGGGAGACCTCACATCTGCATAAACAAAGTGCGGTCACCTGACCCGTGACGCTCCCGAGGGTTTTACAGGAACCCATTCTGAGCTTACGTAAGAGCCTGGTCTCCGTGGCGTCCGCACAGCTGTATACACACACATACACACACACATCTACACACACACACACACACACACACACACACACACACACACACACACACGCACACACACACACGTACACACACACACACATACACGCACACATCTACACACACACACACACACACACACATATACACACACACACACACACACACACACACACGTACACACACACACACACATACACGCACACACATACACGCACACATGCACACACACAGACACACACATACACGCACACATGCACAAGCACGTACGCACGCAGGCACAAACGCACTGTGGGGGACATGTGTGTCACTACACAGGCCAAAATAAAACGGTTCCATTGTATCCCTTTTGTGTGTGTGTGTATGTGTGTGTGTGTGTGTGTGTGTGTGTGTGTGTGTGTGTGTGTGTGTGTGTGTGTGCGCGAGTGTGTGTGTGTGTGTGTTCGCATGTGTGTGGATTCCACACACGTTGCTAGCATATTGTGCTCGGCTCCTGTCAATGAGATTACCCTCCTGCCCCCCCTCCCCACCCCCCCCCACCCATATCCTTTTCATCCCCCACCCATATCCTTTTCATCCCCCACCTGAGCTCCCCTCCTCCTCTTCACTCTATCTCTGTCACTCTTCCTCAATCTATCTCCCGTCTGCTCCCGTCGGCATCTCGACATCTGGGACCGGAGGCCGGCCCGTTCAGACAGGAAGGAGAAATCCTGACGGATTAGAGGCTGGGAGACGCTGCAGGAATCTAAGTGGGGGTGGGGGCTCGGGATTAGCCTTCAGGGGGTAAACCCAGGCACTGGCTCACGTCAAGGCACCTTGTCTAGCGTCGTGTACATAACGGGCTCTAATCCGACGGCGAGCGACAGGCTACAGAGCCACGCTGTGTCGGCAGCCTGAGGCGGTGGGGGAGAGAAAACCGAGGCATGACTAAGACCCACAGTGAGGCACTCAGACGGGCGTCTGATCGCCACACCGCCCAGCCGGGCCCTTCCGCCACGGCCCTTCCTCCACGGCAGATACCGAGCTCACGACACAACGCTCTGAGCATCGACTGCACTCCCTGTGATAGTCACCTCAAATGAAACCCAGATGGGGAGATCTTTATTGATTGCGGGGGGGAGCGAGCTACAGCAGCACGGTTTACACACACATGGACAAAGCTTAGCCTCATCATGATTAGACCACAGCGGAGGACACGGGGCTCGCCTTGTGGATCTTGGATCCCAGCAGTGAGAGATCACTCTGCGGCCTTAGATTGGACATTTTCATCGCTCCTTCCGGTGCGGCGTATTTCGCCCCCCCCCCCCCCCCCCCCCCCCCGTGAATAATTGTGTGGCGCGACGGGCGCAGCAATCACCCACCCGCCGCACCCCTCCCCGACGATCAACACCTGGCACTGCTCTCCTGTTTACGAGCGCGTTCTCTCTCTCTCTCTCTCTCTCTCTCTCTCTCTCTCTCTCTCTCTCTCTCTCTCTCTCTCTCTCTCTCGCCCGACCACTTGTTGCAGCAAAACCACGACAGGGTTTGACTCAGGGACATAATGGTGCATGTGAGCAAACACAACAGCGTACCATTAGGCCAGGCTACAGCGGGGCTCCACCACCTTGGAGCCTGAGAGGCAGTGGCCGCGTCCTCTAGTTGCCAGCAGGCCCACTGTGCGTCTGCCGGGGGGCGCGAGGTGACCACTGCCCCCTCAGTGTATGCATAGACATCGTATTGCAGGCAGCTGCGGATCGTGTTGTTACAGGGGGGCCAGGGCCCATACCACGCACTCACACTAAAAGCTTTCGAGGAGAGCAGGTCTCAGGCGTGAGGGCGACCCCTGACATGGGTCTGCTCTGATTTAGATTCCCTGCTCTTAACGTGTTGTCCATCACACCCCGAGCGAGACAGCGTGAGGAGGCACCGGGCACGATGTGACTCAGATGCTACCGTTTAGCGAAGGCTCCGCGCACAGACAGAGCGACAAACACACCGACCCCCTGCGCCGAACCAAGCACACCGTAGCGTAGGAACACGGGGACCGCACAGAGCACGAGTCATTCATGAATATTTACACCACAACACTTCCATTAGGGCACGTTATGCTGAGTGTGTGTGAGTGTGTGCGTATGGGTGTGTGTGGGTGTGTGAAGTTGTTGAGGATGGAGTGAGCAGCAGAAGCTGTACATTTTGAGAGATACGTATAGAGGGAGGGAGAGAGAGAGAGAGAGAGAGAGAGAGAGAGAGAGAGAGAGAGAGAGAGAGCATGGGGGAGGGATATCGGAGGTCAAGCCTTACGGGTACAGATGGAAACAAGTGGGGAACAAGCGATAGAGCCTTTTTCCATGTGTGCTTGCTCAAGGCACTGGTTTGGAGAGAGAAGGAGAGGGGGGGAGGGAGAGGGAGGGAGGGGGAGGGAGGGAGGGAGGGTCAATGGTGCCTTGGGCCTCAGAGGCATGTCCCCTTAGACTGTGTCCTTCAGTAATCCTGGCCTGGCGGCCCGAGGTGAGCTCCCAGCGCCCTCAAAGTGGCCGGCCTGAATGCACATACATAGTTAGGAGGGCAATCGGTCGGTCAAAACAGCCAGCACAGGGAGTGCCCTCCCTCCCTCCCTCTCTCTCTCTCTCTCTCTCGTTCCCCTTGTCCCTCTCGCATGTGCGCTCCTGGCAACAAAGAGGCTGTGTTCTGTCTCCGGTTGATTGGCCGGGCGCTCTGAACAGAGACGCCAGGAGAACTTTGTTGGTTTGTGTGAGGGGAGTTTCCTCTGGGCTCCACACCAAAACACGGCCGTCCGGCCGGTCCTTACGTTCCTCACTGCTTCTCCTGGGCTGTTGCCCCGACTGGCACGTACACACCCACATGCACGCACATATTCACACACGCACACACACGCACGCACGCACACACACACACACACACACGCATGCATGCAACGATATGCACGCGTGCACGCACACACGCATTTTGCACACATGCACTCACGCATGCACGCACGCACACACACACACACACACACAAACACGCACACACACACACACACACACATACATCCACCTCCTCCTCGGGCGGGTCCCGGCTCCCGGTCCCACGCAGCTGTCACTCAGACCCTCGGTCCGGACTCGGGTTCCGCTGCAGTGTAGCGTAAAAAAAGCTCTCCCGCACATTGCTGCGGTGTCCCAGGGCGGGCGGGTGACGTGGGCGGCGGACGGCGCCGCGCTCTGCTTTCGGTTGTGGTGTCGGGTGGCGGGCTCTGGCCCACTCCCGGGCCCCTCGGACCGTCACCTGTCCCGGGCCCGAGGAATGGCGCGACTGACGCGCTTGGTGACGCGGGCACCGACGCGGACAGCAGCTCTGCATAGCGTTCCCCCCTTCTGTGTGTGTGTGTGTGTTTGTGTTTGAGAAATGGTCTTTCCTCCATGCATTTGTCACGTGTGTGTGTGTGTGTGTGTGTGTGTGTGTGTGTTTGGTGCGTGTGTGTGTGTGTGTGCTACGTGTTTGTGCATGTGTTAGGTATGTGTGTGTGTGTGTGTGTTAGGTGTGCGTGTGTGCTACGTGTGTGTGTGTGTGTGTGTTTGTCCTCAGGAGTTGTTTGTCACTGGACACCTGCTATGCGACGATAAAGAGAGTAAGCGCGAGCCGTCCGGGTGATTCCTGCTTCTGGGCAAATGCCTCGAGCTCCAAATCAACAGATCCCCCAACAGGTCCCCCAAAGGATCCCCCAACAGGTCCCAAAGGATCCACTAAAGGTTCCCCCAACAGGTCCCCCAAAGGATCCCCCAACAGATCCCCCAACAGGTCCCAAAGGATCCCCCAACAGATCCCCCAACAGGTCCCAAAGCATCCCCCAACAGGTCCCCCAAAGGATCCCCCAACAGATCCACCAAAGGATCCCCCAAAGGATCCCCAAACAGATCCCCCAACAGGTCCCAAAGGATCCCCCAACAGATCCCCCAACAGGTCCCCCAAAGGATCCCCCAACAGGTCCCAAAGGATCCCCTAAAGGTTCCCCCAACAGGTCCACCAAAGGATCCCCAAACAGATCCCCCAACAGGTCCCAAAGGATCCCCCAACAGATCCCCAAAAGGATCCCCAAAAGATCTCCCAAAGTTCCCCCAAAAGTTCCCTCAAAGGTTCCCCCAACAGATCGACTAAAGGATCCCCAAAAGCTCTCCCAACAGATCCCTCAAAAGATCTCCCACAGGATCCTCCAACGGGTCCCTTGTCGCGTCTAATGTTTTAGGGGTCTGAAGGTCGGGGGAAAGAGAGTTCTGGCGTGTCCTCCGGACTCCGGGGCGGTCTCGGCCTCTCTCTCTCTCTGGCCCCACCGGCCGCTGGCCCCCGGGCCCCAGAGCCCCCAGCTCTCTGCGGTCCGGCCCCAGGTCGGCGCCCTCAGAGGGGGCACTGCTCAGAGGTGAAGGAGCCGCCCTCCTTCTTTTTCCTCTTCTTGCGCTTGTGGACCGTCCAGCAGGTGGCGGCCAGCAGCACCAGCAGCAGCCCGGCCCCCAGCAGCACCAGCGACACCACCTTGGTCTGCGGCAGGTCGTTGTAGGTGTAGGTCACCCCCGTGCCCGCCACGCCGATCACCAGCGAGATGATGCCGAAGGGGAAGATGCACCGGTACCAGGACTTCTCCATGCCCCCCGTGGCCTGGGACAGACGCTCCAGGGACGAGAGCACGTCCGGCACCCTGGAGGCGCCGGGCTCCAGGTACGACCCCTCCGGACCCGGCGCCGAGCCGGCGGCGGCGGCGGCCTGGGACGGGGCCTGGCAGGCAGGGCGGCCCGGACCACAGCCCATCCTGGGGACGCGGGGCGAACGGGGCGCCTGGCCACTGCTGGCGTCCCGGATTCCCTCCGTCGTCTCCGCTCGCCTGGAGAGACAGAACAGGGAGAGAGAGGAGGAGAGGAGGAGAAGGAGGAGAAGGGGGCCGGTGTGAGAGCAGCAGGGGGGGGGAGACGGCCGGCGAAATGGCCGGATCGTAGCAGATGACGTTTTTTTTTTTTGTTTGTTAACAGTCAGCGCAGAAATCCACTCACGCTTTGGCGTCTCTCTCCCTCCCTCTCTGGTCTCGGTCTCTCTCTCTGTGTGCGGTGCCTGCTGGATCTCTGGCAGCACATTGTACACTCCGCTCAAGGTACCTCCGGGGGCTTTATAACTGGCCGAGGGAAGGGGGAGGAGCCGGGGAGAGACAGAGGGGAGTAGAGCCAGGCCACCGATTGGCTGCCTCCGTGTTGACGTCAAGGAGTGCAGCGGAGGGGCCCGGGGAGTAGAGGAGTCGGGAAGGGGGCGCGGCACAGAATACTGCCGTCTCTGCCTCCCTTTCATCCCCCCTCCGTTAGTTGTCCTTTCTTCTTCCCTCCCGCAAAAGAGGGAAAACAACCGGGAGGAACACAGGCTTCTTGCTCGGTGTTCCCGATATGAATAATGATCGACACGTTTATACGGAAGGTCGGGGGGGGAAAAAGAAGGGATTCCCTTACATCAGAACCCCGGATGCCACCTGCCTGCTAATGCAGGAGAGACGCCGATGTGTCACACACACTCACACACAAAGTAATGGCACTCTCTCTCAAAACCGCACCGGCCCTCCCACGCTCGCACGCACAACAACCCAGATCCTCAATGTCAGTGCCCACACACCACACACACTAACACACACACGCACACACACACACAAACACACCACATCTTCTCATGAATGTGTCGTCACCCAGGGAGACATCTGAAATTAGAATACTACCAGAAAAAAAGACAAGGTACACACACACACACACACACACACACACAGTGTTTTCCTTCCTTTAATGAACGTAGGCAGACAGGCACTAATTCCATCCGTCATGGGTCTTGGAAGCCCTTTTTGCCTCCATGAAAATCTAATCAATCGGTCCTGCTTTGGCTCTCCTCTCCTTGACTCATACCCCGTCCAATCAGCCCCGCCAGGCCGCCGGGATGCATCTGGGTGGTTAGTGTTACCCCGGGGGCAATCCCATGCAGGGCTGGGGCTGTTTCTTTACTTCTAGGAGCCAGGGTGAAAGCCAGTGCTTTTGCCAATACCGGGAAGAGTTTCTTCGAAACCACGCGAGGGCGAGGCTCTGGGTTTGATCATCGCCATGCAGGTTTTAATTGGGTATTAAAATGGTCTGAGCCCTGTGATAATAACATAACTTCACAGGCAACAGTCAGACAAGACAAGCGCTTTCCTTTGGATTCAGAGGAACCTCAGAATCTTTCCAGGAGCTCGATATTAAATATTAAAGCATGTTCATCCACTTATCGGCTTACTATGAGAATTGACCATCACCTCACCATGACTGAGAGCGAACACAGGGACACAGTAACCTTGTGTAAGGGCGATAGACGCTTCAATTCTGTCTGTGTGAACTGGTGAGTGGAGGAAAAGCTATTCTGATCTGGAGATGAATTACCTTGTTCGCTCGAGAGACACACACTAACATCCTACACTGCAGCTATTATTGAAACAGCCACCTTGAGTATGTGTGTGTGTGTGTGTGTGTGTGTGTGTGTGTGTGTGTGTGTGTGTGTGTGTGGAGGGACGGGGCATTAAGGTAGGACACATCGATTTGCACGAGTGCTGCATTATTGAAATAGTCACAAATTATGTGTGCGTGTGTGTGGAGAAGAAGGGGGCTTTAAGGGAACAACACATTGATTGGTGCCGAATTGTTATCATGGTCTATATATAGCACAGAAATGGGTAATTGATTTGAGGTCCTTTGAAACAGGTTTTTGCAGTTTGAGGGTGTGTGTGTGTGTGTGTGTGTGTGTGTGTGTGTGTGTGTGTGTGTGTGTGTGTGTGTGTAAGGGGGGGGGGGGGGCGCTGTATTTTATAAGCTACCGTCATCAGCTCTAAGTACAAAAGGTAATGACCATTAATAACGAACACGGATGACAGCCGTATGAAATCCATGTTGAACGTTTAACAATTTATTGCTGCATTTCCATCACTGCTCTGTGACCGTCGTCTCTCCTGCCTCACTGGGATGAATGGAAGACGAAGAAGGAATTTAAACTATGAATACAAATTGATCCGTGGCGGCCACCTGCGGCCAACAGAACCGGGGATTGGGGAAGAGAACGGGAAAATAAATGTTTGTTTATGTTTGCGTGCGTTTTCTCGTGCGTCTCTGTGTGTGTGTGTGTGTGTGTGTGTGTGTGCTTGAAAGACAACAAGTTTGAGAAAGAAAACTCCTAGGAGAGGCTGCGAGAGCCTTGAATTCGCGCGGAAAGCAAAGACAAATCACCGCTGCCTAGCTGTCACCGTGTCTGCGTGGGTCAGGAGAGAGAGAAGCACAGAATACTGAAAAGCAAAGAGCCTCCACGGGAAAGCACGAGCACAAATCAGTTTGAAGAGTAAACGCATTGAATGCATGAATCAGTGAAGCGGGAGGGAGAATGAAATGTGGCACGGCCGAAGAGCGAGCCGCAGGTGGGTGTGGCGGCTCAGCGCGCCCAGGGACAACCATGGGGCCAGGCGGCAGACCACCATAACGAAGCCAGGTCATGTGGAGGCTGAGCTGCGTGGGCGGATTTCCCCCCATGGGATCAATGTGTGATGTGTGGATTTGATCTCGCGGACGCTCGCTCGCCCTCCGTGCGCAGATTCCTCCCCGCGTGCGTCCAGACCGTGTGGATCAAACCCGGTGCCAGCAGCTCAACGCACGTTTACAACGTGCCCAGAACGCATGATGGCATGGTGAAAGAGCTGGCAAACATACAGGCACCGTATTCAAATGACGCTCCCCGGCAAGCCAGGAATAGCGGTTTGTACTCCTAACCTCCCCCGATGAGGGGGGGGGGGATAACAAGCGGAAAACGGGTGAAAATAACCCGGGCTTGGGTTTCGACGAATAAATGTCGTTTCCATATGACATCCCTTCGAGGCGAGGGATCAAGACCCGCAGCTCCGAGTGACTCACTACTCCGATGAGCGCGTGTGTGTACGTGTGTGTGTGTGTGTGTGTGTGTGTGTGTGTGTGTGTGTGTGTGTGTGTGTGTGTGTGTGTGTGTGTGTGTGTGTGTGTGTGTGGCAGCCGTGTGCACACACCCACAACGTGCTGTGTGATGAACCGAGGGCCACCTGTTGTTCAGTCTGCTCTGCTACGGGCCCTCCAAGCGGCATATGCGGGCATGTGGCCCGTCCAGCCTCCTGAAAGACCTGCTCCATCATCCATCCTCCAACCCTATATAGCCTACTCTCACACAATACACTCCACAATGAAACTGCCAAGATGAATCCACTCTCTCCCATGTGAAGGATTATAACATGTTCACAAGACAACAAAAAATCCATAGCCCACAAAAATAGAATTGAAAGCAGATGAACGCCTCTGCTGAAAATACATTTTGCATTGCGAAATTATGATTTCGATTTTAATAATTGGGTTGTATACACAAGTCCGTGAATGTGTCTCTCCTAACAGCTGGTTTTATTCATTTGCTATTCAACAGCACACGAAAAATGGCTTTCAGAATTGATTAACTCGGATCGTTACATGAACGGTTACACTTTACGACTACAAAACGCGAGCCTCCATCTGGCTCCATGTACAAAACTGACACACGCCGATGGATAATGAGAGCTTCACAAGTTCAGATGTTTCACTGCCATTAGTTGGGGCGGTTTATGAGCCGTATTGTGCAGGATGACTGCCCCCTGCTGGTGAGGACTGTATTGCACGAAGTCAGCAAGGGACACGAGAGAATACAAGTTACCGGCATCCTGATGGACGCGGCTTGCCGTCACGAGATCAAAAAAATGTAATTAACAACACATTTTTGGTCACATTATGTTATTTTTAAGTGTACAATGACCTCACGTGAGTGATCTCACACAGCATCACAGTAAATGAACGCCTGAGAAGTACAAAAAAAAAAAAGTAAAAGTAGGCAATCGAATAACTATCCCTGTGATCAGCCCCCTGGAGCGCATTAGAACACCCTGGTTCCAGTCAGAAACTCCTGGGTCCAGTTAGAACCGTCTGGGTCCAGTCAGAACCGCCTCTGTCCAGTCAGTCGGGCTCAGCATCCAGAACCAGTGCGGGGAACCTCTCCCCTCCCTCGGCCAGGAGGGAGTACAGGTCCCGGAGCACGCTGGGGTCCGCCGGCCCCGGGCCCCCCAGCAGGGAGCACAGCAGGGGGGAGAGGCTGTCCGACAGGGCCTGGAGCCGGGGGGGACGACGACACATCAACCGGGGGCAAAGATGGAGCTCACCATGTTGGGACGATGTCGTAGGTTAGCATGTAATAGGTTAGCCTGATGGCTCACACATTAGGATGTTATTTTCTTATTTTCATAGGACTAAGAACGACTTAAAAGGTAGAATATGTACGATTTCGGCATTCAAATGTGTACGACTAGACTTATGTTACACATTCTATTTTCCTGTGTACTAACATAATCGCAACATGTTTTTATTCAGTTAAAAACCCAAACAACGTCGGCGCGTGACCCTGACGCAGGCCCCCGCCCTCACCTGCTGCAGGTGCACCTCCTGCTGCAGCAGCAGCACCCGCAGCCTCAGCGTCTCCAGCTCCACCAGCTCCGTCTCCGTGGCGACGGTGAGGACGGGGGGCAGGAGGAGGAGGAGGAGGGGCCCCCCCCGACCCCCCCGCCCGCCCGGGCAGAGGCAACCCCCCTCGGGCCTCCGTCCGTCCCACGTCTCCCACTCTGCCGGCGGAAAAAGAGGCTATCTTTAGCGCGTGAGCAACTGTAGCCTAGACCCTCTTCTCTCCGCCTCCTCCCGCTGACCCCGCTGTAAATAGACGGGGGCTGCGTCTGGTGAGCCGGCCCCCCGTACCCCCGTACCCCCCCCCCCCCCCCCGACGTCACGGGAGAGGCGGTAAGGAAACTAGGGACCTGCCACCGGGTCTGCTTTCAGTTTCCGTACGTCGGGGGCGCGGAGCGCGCATTAGCTCGTTAGCGCCCCCTCTTTCCCCTCCCCCCCCTCCTCACGCCCTAACCGCCCCCCCCCCCCCCCCCCCCTCCTCACGCCGACAGTTTACCGCCGAAGAGGAACGGAGCCGAGAGTGGTTCAGACGCACAGCCCCGTCGCTCGTAAACCAAGAATTGTTAAAAAAAAATCTGTAAAAGCCATATTTAGAAAATGTCTGATTTGCATATTTTCACTCATCGTTTTGTAGTCTACATGATTATTATTAATTTTGAAAATTAGCATGGACCCATAAGGCTCCCGTAGAGTCATGACGTCAGAAGTAGTCACATTAAAGAGCTAGAAGCCCATGGAGAAACACTGTTTTTAGACTATTATTTCGATTTCCTGCCTTTGTTTGTATTGTTCCCTTTGGACGAGCAGAAGGTCAACCTAACTCAAGAGACACGTCATTTCTGGAGTCAAGCTCATTGCTTCTATAGGCTTACCCAGACATCGCTACAAATAGTTTGCCATTCAACCACAAGTCATTGTTGAATAAAAGAAAAGAAAAAAAGGTACTTAAATATAAGCACTACTACTAATAGCACGCAACACAGAAGGCTTTCTCTGAATAATAGAACATTCTGATATAAAGTTAACCTCCAAAACGAAGTGGAAAGAAATTATATTAAAATGATGTTTACTTGTGTGTGACTATCCAGGGATAATTCTGGAAACACATCTCACACATACTTCCTTTTTGCTGAAAAGACTAACATTACAGCCTACATTTAAACCACCGGGGGATGTCAAAATGTAATCATGAAACACATTCCTGCCTGTTCAAACACAGCTGGAGTCTAGAAGTGTTTGAACCACATGAGAATATCAGCAATATGTCCTTTGTATTTCAGAGGCATGGAAAAGCTGAGACGTAATAAGACACACAAACAGAACCAACTTCAAGTAATGTTTTTACCAAAAAGATATCCTCGGTCTGAGTGCAGCTCTGTGGTTTCACTCGTGTGAATGAAGGTTCTCACCTTGTTTCACTTGGACTGCTTGTTTCCTCAGGCTTTCTGCCTCACTCTCCAGGCGTTCAAGAGTAACATGAGGTGCACACTGGAGCTCTGCGCTGTCTGCAAGAGAAATGGCAGTCTTCCATCTTCTGCATCCTGGTTTATGAGATACAATGGTAATAAAGGAGTATTGACCATATAGCAACACAATATTTCAACAACATCTCCATCTCTCGATAAATGGAGAAGGGGGGTGTAAAGAGAGGGTGTAAAGGGGGGTAAACAGGTGTTTACACCCCTTCAACGTGGCAATTATCACCAAGATGGTCCCATTTTCTTGGATATTTATAGTAAATTATACTTTTCACACACCTGCCACTTCAGTCCTCTGTGACTCCGAGTTACGAGAATCAAAGTATTTGTATTCGTGTTGGATAGGACAGGCTCATCCAGATTTAATGAAGGTTATCGATTGGAAGTAAATTGCATTTCTTTCTTTTATGGCTTTTCCTTCCCAAGTGTTGCATTACATATTGTGTGTTCCACAATACTTTCTCCAGATAAATGGCTAAAACGCAGAGGAGAAAGTAATTCCGGTACTTTTTTATTTATTTTACAATAAGTAGTACATTAGTCTACTTATTGAGTGTGGTAATGACACCTTTAAGGAAAACCCTGTCATCCCCTTTACATTGTCTTGTGTGCATTAGGTCCTGGTAATACTCAAAACCCAACCCTAACGTCCCCGTCGTGAGAGGTGGAAGCAGGTCAAGCTGGCCAATAGGGCAATGATAAAACTCATGGGCCAATCACCCGTGAAGTGGATTCAACTGATTACAGAAACATTGATGAAGAAAAAGAAACCCCACAACCTAGGAGATGAAGACTCTTCGGGCATGCAAGCTAAAGAGACAATGAAGACGCATACTGAAAACCATACAGAGAGGGTTCGTCGGAATCTTCTATCCCCTAGGCAACCTTCCAACATCGCAACCTGGAACATCAGGACCATGTTCACAGCAGGGAAGACGACAGTCATCGCAGATGAGATGAGGAGATACAGGGTTTCTATCCTCGGCCTCTGCGATACCAAATGGCTCCAGACAGGAGAAGTCAAATTGGTCAGCTTTGAGTCCATACTCTACTCTGGACACGCAGATGAAAAAGCACCACACACGGAGGAAGTGGCATTTATGCCCTCCAAAGAAGCACAGAGGGCCCTCATCAGCTAGGAGCCCATAAATTCAAGAATCATCACTGCAAGATCCCAAACCACCCATAAAAGAATCAACCTTCAAATCATACAGTGCTATGCACCCACCAACATTACTGATGAGGAACTAAAGGACAATTTCTACAACCAGCTACAACATCTACTCCAGAACAGAAAAGAAAAATACCTTCTCTTACTCATGGGCGACATGAATGCCAAGGTGGGAAATAACAACAATGGATACGAACTGGCTATGGGAAAGCATGGACTTGGCACCATGAACGAAAATGGGGAGAGATTTGCAGATGTATGTGCTGACAACAATCTGGTTATAGGAGGGACTGTTTTCCCCCATAAACCCATCCACAAAGCCACCCATCCACAAAGCCACCCATCCACAAAGCCACCATCCACAAAGACCACACTACCGAAAACCAAATCGACCACATATGTATAAACAGGAAGTTTAGGCACTCAAAAGTTTTGCAGCCAGTAAGTAATGGTCTGTCCCGGTGTCTGCCCCCCTCTTCACTCGTACACCTGGATGTACGAGTGAAGAGGGGGGCAGACTGGCTGCAAAACTCCAACTTAAGCTAAAGCGCTGCAACAACTCCTCTGACAGCAGAACAAAATTCAACCTACAGCTCGTCCAGGACATCGGAACAACTGAACTTTATCAAACCACCCTACAGAACAGGTTTCAAGCCCTGCAAGATCTCCAACAATCAGTGGAAGAGTACTGGAACAGCCTGAAAAACATATGGAAGGAAACATAGAAGAGAGGAGGGCAAAAATGGACACACTAAACAAATGCAAAACCTGAGCAAGAAAGACAGCAGCCCTGAAAGACTACGAGTAAGCAAACAAGGAGGTGAAGAAAAGCGCTAAATGTGAATAAACAGAATTACATCGAGGCCTTGGCACAAGAAGCACAGGAAGCAGCTGGAAAAAACAATCTCAAGGACCTATACATGACCACCAAGAAACTGTGCATAAAGTTTCATTGACTTTGAAAAAGCATTTGACAGTGTAGACCGAAAGCGGCTATGGAATTGAATGGCACACTACGGAATCCCCCCCAAATACATAAACATCATCAAGAACACATACCAGGACATGCAATGCCAAGTGCTCCACCAGGGACAGGCACAAGAAACATTCACAGTGCTCACCGGGGTGAAACAGGGCTGCCTGCTTTCCCCTTTCCTTTCCATCTTGTGCATTGACTGGACCATGAAGCAAACTACCCATAATAAAAAATACTGGCATCCAATGGAGTCTGACAGAACAGCTAGAGGACCTCGACTTTGCAGATGGCATTGCACTACTCTCACATAGCCACCAGCAGATGCGAGAAAAATCCCAACTGCTAGAAACAACAGCAGCAGGACTGGGGCTTAAAATAAAGTGAGCAAAAACCAAAATAATGCGGATAAACAACAAAAGCATGAGTCCTATAAACATCGGGGACCAAACACCGGAAGAGGTCATCAAATTGACATATCTGGGAAGT
The DNA here is from genome assembly GCF_031168955.1 of Gadus macrocephalus. Lineage (NCBI taxonomy): Eukaryota > Metazoa > Chordata > Actinopteri > Gadiformes > Gadidae > Gadus > Gadus macrocephalus. The sequence goes on from NC_082383.1 coordinate 3,020,974, forward strand.
GTGATAGCTGTGGACGGTGGGACAGAGGAAGATGTGAAGTAAAGAATAGGGAAAGCAAGAACAAGATTCAACATATTAAATATGTTGAAAAAATATTTAAAAAATCTCACTCAATGCTAAACTCAAAATCTTCAACTCCAACGTCAAATACAATGAACATGTCGTGTAAAACGCTTGCTTGGGCGAACAAGGAGGTGGAGACGTTCCTCTGCATTCTTGGGGAGGAAGACGTTGTTTACGATGTTCACGTAGCTGCCGCGGCGATCGACATCCGGCCTACCATAAAGAGTACTGTCGGCAGTGGAAACGCGTCCTCGGAACTGAGCTGGGCTATACCGCCCCCTCACTACCGGACTGAGTCGAACCGAACCGTACCGCACCCTGCAGTGGAAACGCGTCATTAGACGCATCCTCAGGATCTTCTGGCCAAACCGTATCAGTAACACCAACCTGTGGGAATGCACCAATCAAGAGCCAATAGAGATACAGCTGATAAGGAGAAAGTGGAGCTGGATAGGTCACACACTAAGAAAAGGCAAAACAGCAATAACCAAACAGGCACTAACATGGAACCCACAAGGCAAACGGAGCAGAGGGAGGCCCAAAAACACCTGGAGAAGGAGCACAGAGCTAGATGTGAAAAAGAAGGGACTGACGTGGAAACAGATGGAGAGGATGGCACAAGACAGACGGGGGTGGAAACGATTCATCAATGGCCTATGTTCCGAAAGGAATACAAAGGCCTAACTAATACGGTAATGATGCTGCTGACCTTTTTGAAAATAATCAACATCTGCCAAAAAGTCGCAGATTAATGGCGATTTATTTTTTTACTAGAAATGCATTTGGCCAGGAGATACATTTGCCGTCCACCTTCCTCTGTGCCAAGTGAGAGGGTGCTCAGTACTATTGGCAACATTTATGAGGAGAAGCGCAGCTCCCTCAAGGGAGAGAATGCACTACAAACTGCCCCTGCTGAAGTGGCAACATTAAGGACTCTACGACTGGCAGGGGCAGGAGAATAGAATTTTATTTGGAAAATATCCATATGCTGTTTGCCCCACACAACACACATTACCTCGTTCCTATACAGTTATTTTATGTTATTATTAAATATGGCTTTCAAATATGTTGTCTACAGTTACAAAAAAGTTCTTCTTCCTGCACTTTATGTCAAAAGATTGTTGCACAAAATGTTAATATGCTGCTTGCCCCGGCCTCAAACATCTAATTATTTTGCAGTTATTTGATTTCTTTATTTGTTCCAATATGCAAGTAAAAAACTGCTATGTTAGAATTATGTTCCTGCACTAATTTTTTTAAGAATTTTTGACAGTAAATTTATTCGAAAACACACAAAGGTTCTGCATGCAATTCACATATTCGTCACAAGTGTTATATTATATATATTTAAGGGTTCCAAAAATAAGTTTTACATGCTTTTCCATTTTCTTTAATAATCGGCCGATTTAAATCGTAACCAGAAATTTTCTCTGAAAATAATCGGCATCGGCATCGGCCCTCCAAAATCAATATCGGTCGGGCCTAATTTGGTCCTGGTAGTACGGTAGGGTTTCTGTTGAGGTATGTACCTGGTTGGCTGCCTGATGAGGAGCCGTACTTGGCCAGCAGCTTCTGGACCTTGTAACGGTGGCTCAGGTCCTTGCCTTGGCGGACGAGGCCACCCACCAGAGCCCGGGTCTGATCCGGACTGCCTTGAGGCCAGGTCCTGGGGAACTGGAGGAACGGGTCAAGGGAACCAGACGGCGTTACCCAGGACGGGCTGGGAGGGCCGTCAAATACCAGGTGGAAACACTAGTTCTTTACGCTAAACGTTACATAGACTTCATTTATTGAGGGCATTTCTAACCAGTGGCCACTCAAACCACTTTTCAATACTGCCTCACATTCACCCGTTCATGCACACGTTCACACACCGTCGGCGGTCGCGGCCACGCAGGGCGACAGCCGGCTGGTCAGGAGCAGTCAGGGGGAGGCGTCTCGCTCAGGTACACCTCGACAGGAGGAGGAGCCGGGGATCGAGCTAGCGACCTTCTGGTTACCAGCCGACCCGCTCTACCTCCTGAGACACATGCTCAGATGTAGCCAAGAATACACTGGCCGACGGACCATTATCTAGTTGATTGGAGGTGCAATTTGTACAGATCAACTTTTAGTAGAACATCTTAACTCGAGCACACCTCGGTCCTGTTTAAGGGTTAGGCTAACCCTGAATGAAAGATACGCAAGCCCTCATTTTCTCCATGAAGGCACTTCTCTCCGGCACACTCTGGCTCTGCAGCACCGCCGCTCTGTCCCACAACCTGACCACGGGACAGGGAGGAACGTTAGACACAACCGGCAGGCTGCCAATGCTTATGAAAAACATGGTACATGTTCATCTTCCTCTAAATATTGATAGATATTTAATCACATTTACATACAAATGTTAATCCATCAATTACATTGACCAATAAATGGATGGATGGATGGATGGATGGATGGATGGATGGATGGATGGATGGATGGATGGATGGATGGATGGATGGATGGATGGATGGATGGATGGATGGATGGATGGATGGATGGATGGATGGATGGATGGATGGATGGATGGATGGATGGATGGATGGATGGATGGATGGATGGATAGACAGACAGACAGACAGACAGACAGACAGACAGACAGACAGATAGATAGATAGATAGATAGATAGATAGATAGATAGATAGATAGATAGATAGATAGATAGATAGATAGATAGACAGACAGATAGACAGATAGACAGATAGACAGATAGATAGATTCTGGTCACCTGTTTTGCTTCAGTCTCAGAGACTTCCATTTCTCCCTTAGATCAGTAGGTATCCTGCAAAGGTGAGGAGGGGGAAAAACTAATATTTCAAGCAGACATTTTGACTGTGGCTCGCTGTGTTCAGAGGACGGTTGATGTCCGACCTCCTTACCTATTCTGCGCAGGTGTGCTGCCAGTCGCGCCAGTCAAGGCACGCTCCGCCTCCACTGGGGGCCCGGCCCTCCCCAGGGGCCCCTCGCTCTCCCGGCCAGAGACGGCAGCTGGGGCCCGGCCCCGGTCACCAGGGTTACCGCCCCCCCGTGTGTGTCTCTCGTGTCGGACCGCAGGGCCCGCACCGACCGAGCCGCCGGCGACCGCCCCCTTGTACGCCGCTGGGGGGTTCACGTTTTTACTTCTGGCCCCCGACAGAGACGCCGAGGTCCCGGGTCTCCGGGCTTCTCTCGGGGCCCGGCTGCCGGACTTGGAGGACGTGTCGGCCGCCGCTCTGCCTCTCCTCGCTCCAGAGGGTTGATTGGCTGCACTGGGTTTGACGGCAGCGGGGTCGCCGGGCTCTTTGGTGGTCGGTCCGGGGGGTCCACGACTACAGCGGGGCCCCCTGGACGACGACGGCGCGCTGCCGCTGCGGATCCGGAGAGCTTCCCTCAGCGCTCGCTCCACTAGCTCGATCTCCTCGATCTCCTGCGGCGCCACATCTTCCTCTGAACCAGGCCGGGGTGAGATGAGGAAACAACGTACTTTAAACCTTTAGGTACAAAGCTCTGGGTTTTTGACACGCCCACACAAAAGGTAAATGGTAAAACAGACTGCATTCATACCGCGCTTTTCTAACCACTGACCACTCAAAGCCACGCTTTACAATACTGCCTCATATTCAACCATTCATGCGCACATTCACACACCGACGGCGGAGTCAGCCACGCAGGGCGACAGCCAGCTCGTCAGGAGCAGTCAGGGTGAGGTGTGTCGCTCAGGGACACCTCGACACTCAACTAAGAGGAGCCGGGGATCGAACTAGCAACCCTGTTACCAGCCAACCCGCTCTACCTTCTTAGCCACATGCCTCTCCCTACAAGACACACAAGACCATGCTGTGAAATATACCAGATCATGTCTTTACCCTTATGAGCGTCATCCAGGTCGAGGGGGGCAGCCCGAGTCTGCAGCGTTCTGGGATCAATTCAAACATACAAGTAGGTCACAGGTCACACACACAAATCAGTAAACGCACACCAGCATGCAGGTCACTAGTACTACAAAGGTCAGAGACACAAAAAGAGAAACGGTCATAAATTATATTCAATTCGATGTTGAATGTTCCTGTTTTTGTCAAAACACACACAGTGACACTCTTTGTAATGTGGCCGATTTGATATAAGCAAATTACATCTGCCATGTGTCTGCTTGTCCTAATGTTGATACTGAATGCAAACCGGTGCTTGCATTAGACTGCTTGCATGGTTGCTAACATCACATCCACTCTAGGCTAGTCGTTACGTCCACACAGCCATGTGGTTTAATGAATCATCTCCAAACGTTACCGTTACAGTTGAATTGTATAACTTAACAGACGCATCAGGCTTTCAAAACACAATCCACCGTTTGCTATGGATGCAAAACTATACTCACAATGACTTTATAATCTCATGTTGGAGTTGAATGTTGACATGTAACTTGGCTTGCTCGTCTTTACACCACTTGACCGCTTCCTCCAACCGGCTGAGCAGGGACATTTCACCGAGGGGAGGGCTCTCTTACATGTTACAATAGTATCACGGCGCTAGGTCACATCTTATTAATGTGGACATCTTACTCAAGTAGACCCTGTTTAGACGAGAAGGTTTGAGTCGACCCGCTCAGTGGAGGCGGAAGTTTGTTCTGCTACCGGTGACTTTCTCAAAGTGATGCAAAACCACATGTACGGTCACATAACTCACTAATAAACCAGCATCAACAAAAAAAAAGAAACAAACACGAGAATAGCGCAATCGGCACTTTTACGGGAGTTTATTGGCATTATAATGATTGTTGTTTCGAGGAGGAGCTCTCTCGCGAGATTGGCTGCCATGGCAACGGGAACACCGACGCGATTTCACCCCATCGCTCATGGTTTTCACTTCATATATCACTCATTAAATCTTAATAATACCTATTATTACACCGTGTTCCCATCTAAAAAGACAGAAGGAAAGGAACTGGTTCTTTTCCTCAGCATGAAGTCTAAGATGTGAATCTATCTTTATCCTCCCAGATTGTTTTGTGCAGTAGGCCTACTATGTGGCTCACTCACAGAAAACTGAGAATAATGTTAAAATAATTATATTTTCATTTATATCAGTTGTTACAGTATCAAGCATTATACAATAGCCTCGAATTTGCAATAGGGTTAGTGAGTTAGCCCTATTAAATGATGACATGAATCTACCTTTTTAAACATCTTTCTAACCGTTATTATGTGTAGGCCTACTTTTTAATTTAATGGTTGATTAATGTAGCCTACCATTATCAAAAGTGTTATCATGACATTTAGAACAGACATATTTTTCGTCTCTAAAGAGATAACTTTATCTTTACAAGATATAAACATGGATGCAGAGACAAAATAGCCGTGATCTTCCCATACGTGGGTGTAATTGTAGGCTATCTCTGTTGTTCTTTAATTTGCAAATAATAGCTGGGTTGAATTCAGTCTCTGTAAAGCGCCCTGAATGTCCTCTTATTTAATTTCCCACAAACATCTTTGTGTGTGAGTGTGTGGCAGTGTGTGTGTGTGTGTGTGTGTGTGAGGTGTGTGTGTGTGTGTGTGTGTGTGTGTGTGTGTGTGTGTGTGTGTGTGTGTGTGTGTGTGTGTGTGTGTGTGTGTGTGTGTGTGTGTGTCTTTTTTCATAATTCGTTATTGGTCGGTGAATGGCAATGTCCCTGGCTATTACCCACTAATATTCCATTGTACAAATATGGATATCGGGCCAAGATAATGGTCCCTGTTGATTCTTAATACATTCACACTTTAATGAATGTCATATACACTTTATGAATAATAAAGTAAGTGCATGACAAAAACAGAACAGTTCTTTCGAGATGGTCTCATCTCCAGGACTACTATTATTTTTCTAATTAGAGCTGTGTATAATAATGCAGTCAAGGAATGATAGGAATAATACAGTAACCAGCACAAAATACCCTTGTGTTTACACCTTATGCGCAGTTATAATAGCATGGCTATCGTTCATATTCATGTCTTTGTCCAAAAACCCATGCCATGAATATTTGAATAGAACTAGATGGAATTATGTTGAGGTGACAGATAACAAGATGAGAGAGACACATAGCATGGGTGTGTGTCTATAAAGCTTTTGATCAAAATACTCCCGAAAAACGGCCTCGTGTTTTCGCTCTGGCCGCTCCCCCTCACATCTCTTGCCAACCGATTTCTCATCCCATTGATCTAGGACGTGTGGCAGATAACCGCTTCCTGAACCAATTAGCAGCTGCAACAGCTGGAACAGCTTGTCTGCCTCGTCAGAGGGCAGTGAATCACCTCGTTAGACCGCTCGCCTGTCACAACCGCGGTGGATCTGCAACAGGGTGGCGGTGTGACAGACTGTGAACTAAACGTCTGACATTGCTGTGGAACAAACAAGCAGGCATGGGGTGATACAAACACACGCACGCACACGCAGCAATTTCATGAGTTGTGATAAAACACAAGAAAAATCCTAGAAAACCCAAGCTTTTTCCATCTATTAGGCTACTACACGTTGTGTGTGTGTGTGTGTGTGTGTGTGTGTGTGTGTGTGTGTGTGTGTGTGTGTGTGTGTGTGTGTGTGTGTGTGAATAAGAAAAAAAATCCACCAGCAAGCAGAGCTTTCTCATCACTGCGGAACGAACCATGAACTGTAGTAGGCCTACTAATGCGGGTTGATTAGTGAAAAGACTCCGTGACGTTAGCGACATCTCTTGGCCAAATAGGACCACTGCATGATGTGGAAAATGAGAAGCGATGCGTAGTACAAGTATTGAGAAAGAAGTATTGTCTGAATAATCTTTTAGGCCTATTTAAAGCAGAACATAAGTCAAAGTAGTAATTGGTAGGAACTATAGGCTATAGTAATTGGTATAGTCCTATTGGTGTTCAGGAACCCAGAAACTGTATACATTTGGGCTAAATCCTGCAAAAATACTCACTTTGATGATGTATTTTATGAAGAAGAAAAAATATATATATAAATATGTGTCTATGTTGCATGTGCGTGTCTCCACCATGGGTCTCATAACTGTACATACTATAAGCCTACACACTGTTACATAATGTCGAGTTTCACAGATACACAGTGAAAAGTGTGATTCACCCACGTCACCTGGTGCTGAGTGCGCAGCACTTCCGGTCCAGACACAGTTCTTCCGGTCCCCAATGCTGCTCAGCGGTTTCGCTCCCCAGTAGCGCACGCAGATCTGCGCTGGTTATTGTTTGGTGCGCAGTGTGATGGTCGTGTCCTAGTTCTATATTTTTTGACATAATTTAAAACCTTAAATAATTTAATAATAAACATTATCAAATTAGTAACTCGGCTGTTGCTTTGCGTTACCCGTTTTTATATTTTAACTCCCCTTCCGTCCAGTGGTTCTCATTGGGACCGCCCATTTGGTAAGTCCTTATGAACAAATAACACTTTTGGTAGTTCTATCTTTTATGTCAACTAAATCTTTTTTATAACCGACTTAAACCGATGCCTATGTTTGCGTAGCAAACGCGTCGGAGATGTGGATTATGTCGACCCCCGAGTTGTTATTCTCCCTCAGAACCGCTGTTGTGTGAGCGGCTTTGTCCGACCCTTCCATGTTGTTGTTCGAGGGCTTTTCTCACTAGTATGCTTTATGTTAAGTATTCAGTGAATTGACAGTGACAATGACAGTCGTTGTGTTTGTCGTTCTGTACCCCTGTGCCTCAGTGTCCCTCTGTCACAGTGTCCCTCTGTCAAACTGTCCCCGTGTCCCAGTGAATAAGGTCACAGACACAAATCAGAATGACAGCCCACACACTTTTAATCCGAGCAGTATTATAACCATTTAGTGGACTGTCATAACAGTGCTAAATTATCTGGTTCTATTTTAAGATCTCTTGGGCCATCTATATAGGTCATAGTTGGTTTGTTTACCTACAACCAGCTCTTATTTAGACTATGACATTCAAACATGGGAACATCACGATAGGCATAACGTTTTGCTATGAAAATGCATTACTATTGTGTTCCGCTTTTTGAATGCTGAATAGCAATGAATACAATTATTCGTTGGAAGTAGTGATTAGTTGAACTTACATAGAGATGTCATTCTTTACATAGTACAACAGAAAAAGTCATACCCTCGAACTAAATGGAACAGGAAACAAAGTGCTTCCGGTCCCGATCAGAGAACAGCTATTGATATACATCTACCAAAATCAAAGTTTTAGTCGTTATATCTTTATAGCGACTATCATAAAGCTATCGTTACTATAAAATCTTTCTACGAAGCCATGATTAGGGCTTTGACAATATAATGGACTTAGAAGCATAATCAGAGTTATAGTCGTTATATCTTTATAACGACTATTATAAAGCCACCGTTTCTTTGAAACCCTTCAATGAAGGGGGATTTGGTCTGTGCTAATATAATGGACTGAGAAGCATAATCAAAGATAAAGTCGTTATATCTTTATAACGACTATTATAAAGCCACCGTTTCTTTGAAACCCTTCTATGAAGGGGGATTAGGTCTGTGCTAATATAATGGACTGAGAAGCATTTCCATGCGTGTCTCTTTCCAGTAGGAGGTGCATCGTATCCCCGACGCTGTGAAGATGGAGAAGACCCAGAGTGCAGCCAATGGAGAGGCGTCAGAGTATGAAGGGAGGGTGGATGTTCTCAGGTAGGGCTGGAACACATTGTGATTCCCAAAATAGAGTGACAGTCCTCATGCAGACACCTGCAGACTCACCAAGACACACTGCTCTGGTCATTCAGTGATGCGTCCAAATCTGGTTTGGGGTTAACCTGGTTTGGTGGAAACCGGGTCAGAACCGAGTGTCCCGTCGGCCTGTAGACATACTGTATTACAGTTCCCACAAAAAAACATTGATTTCTCACTCTTCTTTTTTGCTAAATTGGTAGTGTAAACAACTTTTTCTGCTCCAGTCCAGAGGACCTCTCTGAGGTTCTGGCAGCGGGCACCAAAGAGGTCCACGAGAAGGCCGAGAACACCCAGTTTGTCAAAGACTTCCTCCGGGGCCGCATACGCAAGGAGCTCTTCAAGGTCAGTCTCCACCAACAATAATGGGTCCAATCATTGAACGGCTGCGGAAGTACATTAAGATTTACGTACAGGCCATCTAGCAGACGCTTTCATCTAAAGCGACCTACAATCAGTACATTTGTCAGAAGAAATAGAAACAACAATATGTCTCTGTCGGTACAGTAAGGATGTTCATAGACCCAAGTGCCAAGCACTAACCATCACTAGGTTAACCCATTCCTCGTACGCAACAAAGATAGCTAGGATAAGACCCTACACGATGCTAAGTACTATTTTTAAGTGCCAGGACGTAGGACATACAATAAGTGCGTACATTAAGTACCAGGACGTACGAGATACAATAAGTGCGTACATTAAGTACCAGGACCTACAGCACCAGTAGAAGACGTACCCTCAGAGCGGCGGTCCCCATTAACAGCGGCGCTCCGCCCTGTGCGCCCCCAGCTCGGTGCCGTGGCGCTCTACTACACCTACAGCGCCATGGAGGAGGAGATCGAGAGGAACCGGGAGCACCCGTACTTCGCCCCGCTCTACTTCCCCCAGGAGCTGCACAGGCGGGAGGCCCTGGCGCGGGACCTGGAGTTCTTCTACGGGCCCGGGTGGCGGAGCGTGGTCAGCTGCTCTCCGGCCACCCAGGCCTACGTGGACCGCATCCACAAGGTGGGGCGGGAGGACCCGGTGCTGCTGGTGGCCCACGCGTACACCCGCTACATGGGGGACCTCTCCGGGGGGCAGGTGCTGAAGAAGGTGGCCCAGCGGGCCATGAAGCTGCCGCCCACCGGGGAGGGCCTGGAGTTCTACACGTTCGACAACATCCACAGCGCCAAGTCGTTCAAGCAGCATTACCGCAGCAGGATGAACGAGCTGGAGCTGGACGCGGAGACCAAGAAGAAGATAGTGGCCGAGGCGGTCCGGGCCTTTGGGTTCAACATGCAGGTGAGTCATTAGGAGGCCGTCATGGTGGAGGCGAACGTAGCGTATCACAACATCAGAGTGTCTGGGGATTTTGGGTTTTTAAAGTAGACATAAGGAATATCGAATATGCTGTATATCCTCAATTGACCTGAAATACACAAAAAGTTAATTTCTTGGGACCTTTGTTACTCCTGTCTCTTCTGTTTAGCCAGAATCACCTCGCAACAGACGTCCGGCTCTTATGTAACCCATATGTTGTTACAGCGTCGTATTTCTGTGTTTGATTTGACAGGTGTTTGATGAGCTGGACGAGATAGGGAGGAGCCTCCCGGAGGAGGTCATGGATGCAGGCCTCCCCGTCCATGGAGAGGGAGGAGACCGAAACAAGTGTCCCTACTTCGCCGCCAAAACAGGTGAAAAGGGCTTTTCTTAAAGATCTCCTATTATACTACTTTTCTGGTCTTCATTTATTATTAATGACTCCTATAGAGCAACCTGACACGAATCACAGCACAAAAAACTATGTCGATTTTCGGGGAAACTCTTCCTCTCATCTGGGCGCTTTCAGCATTCAACTGTCAACACTCGGCTTCGTCCTTCTCCGCCCCCTCGCCCCCCTCCTGCCAACCCCACTCCGTTGTGATTGGTTACCTTCCGGAAGAGCACGTTGCAGCATTACCATGCATGGAAAATCCAGATTGTTCTACGTAGATAAAATCCCGGAAATTTGACCCAAGTGAATGGCGACCGGCGTCCCTAGTGTTTAGCGCTCTGCACAGCCACCCCAGACGGTCAGCAGGGAACACGTCTAAATGCATGCACGTCGTTATTTGACACTTTAGTATGGTTGAACATGACTATAAATCATTTTAAAAACGTTTATTAGCCATAAAAGTCGAAAAATGATAATAGGAGCTCTTTAAGGATTTTAACCAGTTTTTTCCCATTTTGACCTCTCCCTAACCCTGCCTTGCACCTGCCCTGCTTTCTGCGTCTCTCTCAGCTGCCACCGGCGGAACGGAGTACGCCTGCCAGGTCGCCATGGCGGTGCTGCGACACCCCACGGGTCAGGTCCTGTTCGCGGCCTGGGTGGCGTTTATGGCGGGATTCGCTGCCTGGTACCTGATGTGAGCGTGGTGCCGCGCCCGGGGGGAAAGGCGGCGGAGGGAAGGCGGAAGAACAGAAAGGGATGAGGCCGGGTGCAGGGAGAAGACGGTTATGGGATGAGGAGCATCCATCCTGCGATGCCACTGCCACCTCCCCCACGACGGCCTGTTGGAGCTCTCCACCTAACTCAGTCCTTTTTATTTCTCATGGGTTCTCCCAGTGTGGTTGCTGGACCTCAAGCCTACTGCATGCTGCATATCTGTTGCTGAAGAGGAATACGCAGACATGATGACTGGAATGGGTTGGGAGAGGCACGGCTACAGACGATTTTTTTTCCATTTGTTTGAAATTACGTTTTTGTTCTGCCAAGTATTGGTCATTGGTGTTCTTTTAATGGTGACTTTTTTATTTTTATTCATTTTAATCCTGCAAGCCCAATTTAAGTATGTTTCCAAGTTATGCATTAGTTGAGAATGGTGGTATTGAAATGATAGTTTAGCAGTAGCATAAAACGGTACTGTATATAATATGCTGGATAACTGAGGAGATTATCTGTGGGGCAGACGGCGGCCTCCTGACTTTATAAATCATTCAGCGGTTCGGTTTTCTGCAAAAACACGGTGGTCCGAAATGGAATCACCTCTTATTGCAAGCAGAAAAAAAGTAACTGTGCTGATCTCACAATGTAAATAGTTGTTTCGTGAAACTTTAAATGCATATTCAAGCATACAAAGTTTAACCAAAGACACTTATAAATGCTAAATGAATACCTGACCTGTGTTTCACCCTCACATACCATGCAGGTTCACCCTCTCATAACAGCCTACACGGTTAGATTCCTTGGCACTTTACAGATCTACACCTATAGTTTCATCAGGATCTGCATATGATTATATTTTAGATGATATAACAATAAAGCCATTACTTTGAGAACATGAGTCAGTTTGCTTTTTCTAAATGTTATCTATTTTTCGATGCAAAAAACAAAAACAAAAACGGGTTCAAATATAGAACTTACTTGGGTTGTGAATCTCAGATATCTGATCCTTTAAAAAAATAAGTTGCACCTCAACTTCTTTCCGTAATTCAAGCAGATAACTCAACCGCGGCAGTTTATTGAAGTTGCAAAGGAGTGGGGGTTTTGACGGGCAAACTTTGAAACACTGTTGAGGCCATGCAGGTAAGGTGATATCCCTATCCTTTCCGATTCCGAAAATAACACAATAAGTACTATGTCGTTCTGAATACACGCCGTTGCGTTATCTCTTCACTTATTCTATTACAATTTCCACAAGTCTTTAATTCTGTCAGCCTTTTTTGTTGCTCGCTCCCTGAGCTTCTGGCTGGTGACATATTATATATATTACATATGTCGTGCTCTGGGTTGCTGCTGGACTGGTAGTACTCTGCCACCTGGTGCGTACGATGGAGGTCTTAGATGTTGTTGACCCTGCTTCTGCTTGTGTGGTGCGCTTCTAGACTGCATTCAATGAGGACCCGATCCGACGAAAGAAGACCAAACCTGCCATGGCTAAAGGTAGGGACAGCTCTAGTTCCTACATTCAAGACCCTTAGGTGCCTGCCCATGTATGTTTACAAAAATATATAACATACAAACATAGTATAATAGTACGCTCATATTCTAATCGACGCAAGGTGCTATTGCTCGCTGCTAGGCTCACTTTAGGTGCTAGTGGGCAACGTCACATAGTGATAACATATGAAATAACAGGCTGTCTTATTCTTGTTAAATAGAAACATGAGCTTTTCGATGATTACATTGCTTTTGATTGAAGAATCGGCTAATTAACTTAATACAAAAAACGATATATATCTTTGCGAAATCAAACATTTAAGTGTCTCCCGTCACACACTTAGTTTGTTTAGTTTGTTGTTCTGTAGATCTGCATTGCCTTTATCAAAATAAGTATTGTCCCAGAAATAAGCCAATTACCGATACAACCACGTCTAAAAGCCCTTGGTTGTTTTGTATTAATGACGAAGCCACCAGCAAAATAATATCAAAAGTTTTGCGTGTAGCGAATATTATATCTTTGCCAGAGCTTATCTTGCTATTGCTTGCTTGCTATTGCAGGACTATTTAGTTGACAGGCTTACTAGGTCTGGTGTCTTTAACTGAGCAGTCAACATGAGTGATACATCACAAAAATGCAACTGCTTCACTGTGTGACATTTTCCAAAAATAAAGTGGTCATTGTTTTGTGGACCCAAAGAGCCACGTTATAGAGAGGTTCGTCTGTATATTAGTCAAGCAGTGATATCTGTCATAGGATCATTAGCGGGATCCTCCTACTAAACACGACTGTTGGCACACAACAGGTGAGGGGAAGGATTGAGGGTGATGCCCAGAACTGGGGTCAGATCCAGGTCGTCCTCCGATACCCCGGGTGGAGGGGTGAAATGGAAGTGTTGAAGCAGCATTGCGAAGAAGAGGAAGAGCTCCATCCTGGCCAGACTCTCACCGACACACGCCCTGCGACCTGACACAGGGAACAGGGTCAAACCTCGAGATCATCTGCACAGTATTTGATAAAACACAGAAGAAGGGATACAGTATATATATATTAATAGAGCTAGCGAACCTGCAGAGAAAGGCATGAAGGCATCTCTCTTGACGAACTTCCCATCCTCATCCAGGAAGTGGGAAGGATTAAAGCTGAGTGGACTCTCCCATTCAGTCTCATCCCACAACACAGACGTTAGGAGAGGATACACTACAGTGCCCTGTAGAGAAAGGACAATTCAGGAAGTTATTAAGCTATTTATTAAGATATTTTTATATGATATGGCCGTGGGTGTGGCTATTCCGTTGAGTCAGACCTTCTTAATGAAGTAGCCTTGGAAGGTGACGTCTTGGCTGGTGATGTGAGGGAGTGACATGGGAACGATGTTGGTAAATCTCTGGATTTCATGGATGACAGCATCAATATAGGGCAGGTTCTTCCTGTCCTCTACCTTGACCTGCCGACTCCCTATCATGCTGCTCAGTTCCTCCTGGACCTTGACTGGATGTTAAAAATAAGCAGAACATCAGGAATATACATCAGGAATATATAACCCCAAATGAATTAGGGTTATTTGCATCCAAAAACTGATCTGCATTGTCAGACTTGAAATGGGTTATTGGCAAACTTGTAGTTAGGTCCTATAAAGTAGCTCCCAATTTAAGCCGTCATTCTGTAAGTCAATCTTGAACAGCTGTCAAAACCTTTTGTTGAGTTTGACTTTAAACAAGTTGAACATCTATACGTAGGCTTGATAATTGTTGCAATAAAATGCAGGACATTAAGAGTATTCAATAGGCTATTAGTCAGACATACAATGTATATTTGCCATCTGCTGGTCAGAAGCATAGCTTCTTAAAGTCACTGTGTGTTAAATTAAGCCCCTCCATGTAAATAGGTGGGACCTCTTTCAGAATAAAAAAAACGAAATGACAATGTTCTTTCCGCTCCAAATGACAACTGTGTGATTCAAACGAGCGGTGAGTAGAGATAGCGAATGCCTGAAAAACAAATATAGCCCCGCCCCTAAATTAAAAGAAAATAGGTCTATTATAAGTGAAGTAAAATACATCTGGTCAGCTGGTGGGCAGGGACTAGCTCAAATACCTAGTTAGAATATTCTTCACAATTTTTATATCGTCACTTCCTTACCCTGGATTTTTGGGTACTTGGCCATGATCAGAAGACCCCATCTTAATGTTGTTGCAGTTGTATCAGTTCCAGCATTAAACAAATTGGCAATAGATACATTAAGGTTCATATTGGTGTAGTAACTGTTCTTATTTCCAGATTCCTGCATATGGAAAAAAAAGTGGTAGAAGTGACACGAGAAGAGTGTAGATGGGAAAAAGGTATTGGTCCGATGAAGACTAGATACACAGAATGATACTGTTATGTTCTTGTTGAATACATTGCATATCGTTTAAGTGCATTGACAATTTCATGAGAAGATGAAAGATTTAAATCTTGCATATAACTTGACAGTTTTAGCACAAGGCGACATACCTCTAGAGTCTGCTGGCGAATCAGGAATGCGTCCACAAAACCCCTGCACACCTCAGGGACAAGGGTGTGTTTGAGACATTGGGTCATCTTGCTTATGTCTGCTTGATTTTGAACTGTATTCTTCATGACCCTGCGGCTGCTAAACCACTTGCCCAACCACGGCAACGCGTTGTATATCTACAGTGAAATGGAGTCAGTAAAAGCGATGTTCTGTATGTCAGTTGCTAGTAATTCCAATGGAAAAATAAATCGCACCTGTACTGAAGGGGATCCTGTCAGTCGAATGGTCTCGTTGGTTCTGTTTACCATACTTGTAAACTTTGGGTCATCATATTCAAATCTACTGCCATAGATAATGGCGCTGATTATATTGGAGACGGCATAGTTCATTGATTTTGTAGTATCAAAAGCTTTTCCTGTAACATGAAGGGATGATTTATTATTCTTCCTATATCAAAAGTGACAACAAATAACTGAGGAAAAGTGACACATACCTTTATATTGCTCCATAACCTCAATGAGGTATTGGCATTCTTCTATAATTTTCTCTTCACTTAATTTCTTGCCCATCCCAAAGTCTCTCAAAGTGGTCAATGCAAAACGTCTCATCTCTTTCCATGTCTCTCCATTAGCAAACAAAATGCCTGGATCAAATAAAATGTTACGGTTTTAAATACTATAAGTAGATGTTTAATTGAGTTAACACTAATTCGATAAATATTAAATAGCTTAATTTATTCACCATGTCCTCCCGTAGTTTCGTCTACGATTTTGAAAACCTCTCTGTCTCCAAATTCATCTGCATTGTTGACCAGGGCTTGTTTGACAGTCTTGTATCCCGCCAGAACCACCACTTTCTTCGGTCCAAAATACACTGTGAATACATTTCCATATTTCTTGGAAAACTGATAAAAGAAACACACAAAGTAGTTTTAAATACAGTGAATGAGGAAGGAAAGTGTATAAATATCGGATAGATACTATTGAAAATAAAGTATTGTTATGCTTGATATAGTCAGTCCTATAGACCTGGGAAGTCTGGTTCCCCTCCACTTCATTAATAAAACAAGGCAGGTTCATAACCTTTGACGAGGAAAGAGCTTATTTAAGGACTTTACTTTCACAACTAATAAATACATAAATTGCTGAGAAAATATTATTTATAACGTCCCTCCTCTCACTTGTTTCCATGATCTGAACTGACTTTCACAAATTTGTAACAGTTCGCCCCCAATAAGTTTGCAACAAGTTTGCATACAAACCAAGCTTTCTTGGGGAAAAAAACATAATTGTAAATTTCATAGGCACAACACATCCGCAAGCTATTGGTCTCTGAGTGACCGCATGAATGCCCAGGCCTATAGGGCGATCTAATGACCACACGATTTATAAACAAAGAAAAACAACAGGAGCCTCACCTCCCAGAGGGTGATGTGTGGTTTCATAAAGTCCATGCTCAAAAGGTTCCCGATCAGGGGCAGTGGTCTGGGCCCAGGGGGATCCTTACCCTGGCCCTGATTCCTGGAGGAGAAGAAGAAGAGGACCAGCAGACCTACAAGAGCCCCCAACAGGGGGACTGAAGCGGACGAATCGAAAAGATCTGGTAGAGCCATGATCTTATTAGACTAATATAATCTTCAGCTACCGAAGTACAAGTATAAAAGTACAGTAACCGCCCAATCTTCGTTTTGGAAGTAAAGTCCTACTGATGGATGTGGCAGCGTGTTTGCACATTTTGTAGTAGCCTGTGCAAGGGAAAACGCCCCACATTAAAATGTCATTGCAATTTGAGTCTGTTAATAATTACCGTTTCTCAAGGACTCTGTATTGAACTGTGTACAGAATAAATCCCTGTCTTCAGTAGAGAGCACAGCTTCTCTGCACAACAAACAATTATGGGATGTAATTAAATTATGGCAATTTAGGTATCATCAGTTGCCATCTGTAGTTTTTTATTAAACATAAAAATAATCTGGGAGAGGTCCAAAAACATTTCCGAAGACTTAGGCAGTAAAACATGGCATGTAGCCCACTTGTGGTAAAGTTTAAAGATAAGATAAGTTTAATTATGAAAGGTTGTGTGAACCAGGTTCTCCAAATCTTCACTGTGTCAAATGTCATCTAAAGTCTTGAAATTAATATGTATACATATTTTTAAACATGGCATGTAGCCTACTTGTGGTAAGTTTATAGATGAGATAAGTGTAATTATGAAAGGTTGTGTGAACGAGGTTCTCCAAATCTTCACTGTATCAAAAGTAATCTAAAGTCTTAAAATTAATATGTAGACCTATGTTTTCCCCTTTATAGCTAAAAGATGCTCAATAAATCAGTTCAAATCAGAATAAATAGAGTTTCTTATACTGTTGAACGCACACTAGGAGAGCTTCGTTAAAGTAGGAAATCTTAACATTGCGTGTGTCATGGTTCCCAAACAAGGAGATGTGTGCATCGATGAGGTTTTTGAATCTAATAGATATAAAAACTACAATAAGCTCTGGTAGAGTACGGTTAAAGGACACCCTGCTCAACCTTGTTATGACAAGCAGCTGTTGATCCATCTTTTTTGTTTAGCTCCCGCCATATGGTTTAGACTCAACAGTTCCTCCAAGACTAAGTTAACGCAAATAGATCAATCAACATCCTAAAGTCCATGCTCAAAAGGTTCCCGATCAGGGGCAGTGGTCTGGGCCCAGGGGGATCCTTACCCTGGCCCTGATTCCTGGAGGAGGAGAAGAAGAGGACCAGCAGACCTACAAGATACGCGTAGGTTGATTGTTATATCATAACGGGTGACGTTTCTCGTGACTTATTCGAGTTTAGACGGCTATGTAGAACCTCCCCCTCTCACAGTGGTCAACCGTCACTCGACGGTTCGATTATAATAAGTCACCCGCCACAGGAAGTAGACAGCGTTAATTATTTTTAGCGAGTTAGATCTCTCAAAATCAAAGCAAAGATTATTGCGTTAATTTGACAGCACTTATATCTAACTCTCTCTCTCTCTGTATATGTGAACCTTTGGTGATACTTTTGTTATATGTGTGGTGTATAATTATGTTTTTTTAAACATAGAATACAATTTTCACTATTTAGGAGACCGATCTATTCGGTTATTTCACGGGTTGATCTGGAAAACGTTCAGCCTTAACTAAACCAGGCACAACATTTATCTAAACGAAAACGGTATGCAATGATCACCCTGTTGTAGCTTTATTTCCTGTCTGTGCGTTTCAAAATGACAAGGAAAACATTTCAGTTGACTTCTTACCTACAAGACTCAATTTGCCTATAATAATAATAATAATAATACATTTAATTTAGAGGCGCCTTTCAAGACACCCAAGGTCGAACCCTATGGGCTATATAAGGTATTTTATTGGGCTTATCATTATTGCGGATCATTGTGATTGTGATGTGATATTAAAATGTGTATATGTGGAGTAGAGGGCAGTTGAAAAGTTGGTAACATTTAACAATTAGGGTAGGACATGTACTAATGTTAATTAAGGTTTTAATGTATACATTATTTAACATGGCTAGGGTAAGCCCCCTCTTTAATGGGGTTCAAATATATACCTTACCATTAGTTAACTGTTCATTAATTGTTTGTTAATGCCTATTACTGCAAACTAATCTTAATTTATGGTTTATTATTGTAACCTTATTGTAAAATACTGCCATAAAGATTATGAAAGTGTCACATTTTTACACTTTGGAAAACTTAAGTGAGTTTTTAAACAAAAAATTGTTAAACTATTATAAGTATGGCATTCAAAGAATCAATAACTTTAATATATCACTCATGAAAGTGTCAGTTTTAAAAAGCAAAACAGGAATCTGCCGACCTGACAGAAGCCAGTGACTTTTAACACAAACGCAGTCAAACCTTGGCAAAGTTCCCATTTGTGTCAAAGTTTACAGATCAAGATAAACAGATTATGAAATCCGGTGGGTTTTAACCCAGTTTACTAAATCATTACTATATCAAGAGGCATATCATGCCCCTTACTTATGCCAACCAACATTTGTATTTTTTTCTTATCTCAATCCCAGTGAAATATTCACCTATTTACAAATGTGTGTGTTTTTCATTTTACATCCAAATGTAATAAACCCAACAGCTTATATTTTTGGGTTGTCTACTTCCGATTTCTGCCCTTTCAAGCCTCCATGTCCTGCCTTGCATGACTTATTGGGGACTTTTGTTTTTGCTTTCGAACTTGATAATTAAAGGTAAGGCATTTAGACACTCCTACTGCTGATTGAGTGCATTCCAAGAAGTCACACTCAGCTGCCAGCTGATCTCGACTCCCCTGGGGTTCAATTTGGGACAAGACAAATCAGGTCACCATGCTAGCTTTCTTCATTGTTCCACTTTGCCCTGAGCTTTCCGTCATGCACAATGTCGTTTCCTCTGTTCATTACTTGATTATGCAACGATCCTTATATGAAGGGTGGCTGGGGGCACTTTGAGATCCCTTTGATAATCAAATATTTGTCTAATTCTTTGATCCCCCTTGGAGGGGATTCATAGTACAGTTTTGTACTGCACGCATGCACAGCACAAGAATAACCTGAGGCACATTGATGAGGTCAATGGCAGTTTACTGACCTGCTCCTTAGCATATGTCCACTGAATGACTTCTGAATATTTTAATTGTTTAAGAGACTTCTGAATATTCAGTATTATCACTTTCTTTGTTTGTTTGATACATTTTTATTTTAACTTGTTTAAATTGTTTATTCATTCACTTGCGCGTGTTTTCAAAAAAGTGCTTTATAAATAAAGCTGTAAATGAAATTCAACCTAAGACATAATGGTCCCTCATCAACCTGGTGCAACGTAATACACAGGGATCCGAGAAATAGCAACCCGAAAGGGTATCATCGTGTTATATATCCCCCCCCCCCCCAACAATCATGTATTATGTGTCAGAGATCTAAGTTGTTGCATATTAAGCCACACAATCATTAACTTTCTGCCTCGACCCGTCTGTGAGCACACAACTGGTGGGGGGAAGGATTGAGTGTGAGGCCCCATGTTGGAGTCAGATCGAGATCCTCCTCCGTCACTCCAGGTGGAGGAGTGAAACGGAAGCGTTGAAGGAGGGTGGTGAAGAAGAGAAAGAGCTCCATCCTGGCCAGACTCTCACCAACACACGCCCTGCGACCTGACACAGGGAACAGGGTCATACCCCTGAAGGTCATCTGCATAATATTCGGTAGAACACCGAAGAAGGGATACAGGGTCTGTTGATGGAGCTAGCGAACCTGCAGAGAAAGGCAGGAAAGCATCTCTCTTGACGAACTTCCCATCCTCATCCAGGAAGTGGGAAGGATTAAAGCTGAGTGAAATAAATGTTGTCCTTTTTAAAAAAAAAAAAAATTAACTTATTTATTTCATAGCCATTTTTATCTATTTAATTACATTTGAGTCAAATGGCATTCCATATAATTCATCACATAAAAATGGCTAAACAACCAATCAGTTCACTTTATAATGTATTGTAGAGTGGTGAAGTTTGAATGGGGTTGTAGTAGCTGAGAATGGCCTTTGGGGGGCAGGCAGGACACTTACTAAAATTAATACACTTGAATTTCGGTAGCATAATGTACATTGTATGATATATTAACGAAATGTGGATACGTTTATTATTATTATTATTTAACTAAGTGTTTCATTGATCGTCCTTGTACAATTTTCCTTTTGGTGCAATCAGAAAATACACTACACACACCAAAATACAAATTTAAAGCCAAACTTAATTTCTGTCCAAATATGAATCCGGATATTGTTGAACATTTGATGAATGTTTGAACTGTTCTTGTTCATGGCCCCGTGTCCTCCGGTCGCTCCACCGTCCGCCCGTCTGCTCTCGTCCAGCCAGGCCCGCTGTCCGTCTGTCTGGCCCAGAGACAGACAGACGGAGTGTTAGCAGATGTCCGCTGGCTTGTAAACGTGAGTCTGGTCATCGTTGGGACAACAACCACCACCGCGGTTCAGCAATGTTTCAAATCAGTCTGTCCCTCCGAAAACGTGACTAAAGTGAAGCCACGTTCATAGTGGCCGCGGGTTCTAATCCCTCTGATGAAACGATCAGCAAGTCTGAATGCAATCCTACTGTTTTGGAAGTGTCACAAACGAAGACTGATGCCCTTGGTGGTTGCTGTTTGTGCACTGGAATATATCATGAGAAAAGCCAATATGTTCCAATGATTAAAGTTACATGAAACTTTCTGCAGTTATGTTGGCAATACAAAATCATTAAAATGAATAATTTGTTGCCACTCAACACACATTCATAGAAAAAAAGAAACGTCAACTTTTTGTATTATGAAATATAATATTTTTTTCTCTCAAGATAGTTCACCATCGTATCAAAAAGAACTAAAAAGGCCCCTGTCTGGGACAAAAAGGAATAACACACAATTATAACGGGAGTGTATTTATATCAAATTTACATTCTAATATGATATATTAAAATGGTACAATTATATCCTAAGGTCGCGGGGAGACTTTCCTCGCTCGTCTTCTGGAGTATATCACCGGCGACCCGTCGCTCCTGTACAGTCCGGTCCTGGAGCGCAGAGCCTGCCGCAGCCCGGGTCGGGAGGACGCCACCGGACCGGAGCGGGGGGGCGCCACCTGTACCGGCTTCGGGGGCGGAGGAGAGAACTTGCGGGTCTGGAGGTCGTCGACGAACCCCTCCACGCCGTCAAACCTCGCGGTGAGACCGGCCAGCTCGTTCTTCAGAGAGTTGAACTGATTGTAGAGGTCAGCGAGGGCTTCAGAGAGGGGCTGGATCCTTCAAAAGGAAAATATAGAATTACAATATGTTAAATTGCACTTAAAAATAATACTTAGCATCGTGTAGCATCTTATCTTTGCTGTACAGCTATCTTTGTTGTATACGGGAATGGGTTAACCTAGTGATTCTTAGTGCTTGGCAATTGGTTCTATGAACATCCTTACTGTACCGCCAGAGATATATATTGTTGTTTTTCTTTCTTCTGACAAATGTACTTATTGTAAGTCACTTTGGATAAAAGCACCTTCTAAATGCCCTGAATATAAATGTTAAATAAGTTTTGTGTTTGAAATAGCAAACACAAAAACCTTGTTTGGGTGTATTTTGAATGTGAACACGATTTTCAGGCTATGTGGGCCTACTTAACGACATCCAGCTGTTCAAATCAGTGAGTAAATATGAGAGTGATTATCACATGTTTTCAGCCAGACGCCGTTACATGACCCATGTCGTTCACACCGTACACGGCGGTCGATTCCCGCCTACCTGCTGTAGTCAGGGAGCAGAGAGACATGGTCGTTGGCCAGCGAGTCCTTCACCTGGGTAATGATGGCAAACTTCCAGTTGTCCAACACCTGGGTCAGGTTGGAACAGGTCTTCTCATGGCGGTGTTCTGCCAGAACAACGTGAAATGTATTCTCTCAAATCTGGATGCTTTTTAATTTATGCATGCAAATGAATTTGTACAGGAAGGCTCCGGAGGTAAACTGGGTCGGCTGGTAACCGGAAGGTTGATAGTTGATCCCCGGCGCCTCCTCGCCGAGTGTCGAGGTGTTCCTGAGCGAACACTGCTTCTGATCACCCTAACTGCTCCTGACGAGCTGGCTTTCGCCTTGTGTGTGTGTGTGAATGTGTGCGTGAATGTTAAGAATATTGTACAGTGCTTTTGAGAAAAAGTGCTGCAAATGCAGTCCATTTATGATTTCATTTTTTACAATGGTTAAAACTTATAATCTAAAATAGTGCTTTTTGCTTCTAACCTTCATGTTCCATGATGGTCTTCTGTTTCCACTTCTGAGCCCCGCACACGGAGAGCATGCAGAACAGAGCCAGCACTCTCCCCATCCTGGAGACAAGACAAACTCATAACTCATAATTACAGTAAACCGTTCCATTCTGGTGCTGTGTTGTTCCTTCGTTGAGAGATCACAGATGTTGTGGTAACGATCACTATTGTTTGACAAAGATTTGATCTATCTTTACAATTTAAATGATTAGTACTTGGTCCATCCCACAGGTCTTGATAACTAAACTCAGTAAAACAACATCAATTCAATTCAATTAATTAATTTTGAACCAAGAATCAAAGTCGAAGAATATTCAATATCCAAAATGACCTTACCTGTCTGGGAGGTTGGCGAAAATGCTTTTGTTTTGGGCCGGATCAGCTTGACTGCGTGTGCATTAATCCTTCAGCAAAGACACTTGTTAGAACCGTGAACCTGACCAGCATTTATATAACCTCCTCCCCCCTCCCCCCCGCCCCCTTCGGCGTCACCGAGAGTTGCACGCCCATGCGTGTGTGTGTTCACATCACCACACTCACGCATACTACACGTGCATTTGTGACGCATACGTATAACGCCAAAGTTTCACACGTGCACACCAGAGAGACGTAAAAACACACACACACACACACAGTCACACACACACACACACATACACACACACACACACGCGTAGAACCCCATGCCAGGTGGAACCCAGGCCACCCACACATGTAGAAGCCTATGCCAGGTCAAAACCTAGCTATGCAGAGCCATAGTGATGCCATCCACCTCTCTCCAAAGCCAAGGTGAAGCGACATGCACCCGACTCCTAGCCACAGTTGCTGGGGATCGGTGGTCCTCTTGTCCCCTGGTATCTGGGGCAGGCGGTGGTCCTCTTGTCCCCTGGTATCTGGGGCAGGCGGTGGTCCTCTTGTCCCCTGGTATCTGGGCCAGGCGGTGGTCCTCTTGACCCCTGGGAGCTGGGGCAGGCGGTGGTCCTCTTGACCCCTGGGAGCTGGGGCAGGCGGTGGTCCTCTTGACCCCTGGGAGCTGGGGCAGGCGGTGGTCCTCTTGACCCCTGGGAGCTGGGGCAGGCGGTGGTCCTCTTGACCCCTGGGAGCTGGGGCAGGTCCCGGGCCCTCGCACCCCGCTGGGCTCTGCCAGGGCAGGCGTCCAGAGGAGGTGTTTGATGTAGCGGCGGGACCGCCTCTGCTCCAGCGCAGCATTCCACCCTCCCTCCGTCACAGAGTCTGCTCGGCATATGGCCTTCGACCGGCCCGCACGCTGAGCGGTTCCAACGTCGGGACGGGGTCACGACCTTGTGGAGATCCGTTTCCTCCCGGACGCCTGCGACCCAGAGACGGCCTCGTTGAGAGACCGCCCGCGGGGACGATGTCTGCCTGCAGGACGATAACCAGACTCCTTATATCAACGATTAATCCTGGGATTAGGGGTTGTCGTCCGTGTGTTATCATGGGCTGTTCATCAATGTGTTTCGTAGTTAAAAGGAGAACGCAATTAGAAAGACATAAGCAAAACAATCTGTATCCATGGTGGCAAACATCTGAATTCAAACTGAGGACAGATTGTCTCGTGAGCATTGCACTGTGTCTGTTGTGTGTTTGTGTGTGTCTGTTGTGTGTCTGTTGTGTGTTTGTGTGTGTGGGCGGGGAGGGGCTCCATGTCCCTGTTTTTAATAGAAAGGAATATCCTGAGCAACATCAGCATTGTATTTTGCAATATAGTTGGGCATATTTTCCTAATGCATCGAGCAGCGACGTGGACACGGGCCGGCTAATGGATTTCCCTGACAGAGCCACTGCATGGGACGTTTTGGAATAGAAAAACAAATGGGTCCAAACTTTAACAAATAAATAAAAACGCAATTCTTAAAGGAAACACACCATGGGATCAGTGCCAAACCATTTGGCCGTAAAGGGCAGTTCCGGTTTCGAACCCGATTACGATTATCGACCACTGTGGTGCAGGTCCTACCGAGATACGTTTTTTCACTTAACCCCCGACAGCTTCGGCTCAGAGGGAAAGAGTGACATCAGAAGACATGACGGGCCCGGTATATATCCTGGCCCGTCGCGCTCTCTGTCTCTCTGGCTCTTGCTCTGGCTCTCCCTCTAGCTCTCGCTATCGTTCTCTGTCTCGTTCTCTTTCTCTCATGCGCTCGCGCACGCTCTCTCTCTCTCCCTCTCGTTCTCTCTCTCTCTCTCTCTCTCTCTCTCTCTCTCTCTCTCTCTCTCTGTCCCTCTCTCCCTCTCTCTGTTTTTCTCATAGTTGTAATGGATATACCAGAAGACAATATATTTTAATGATGTTATCTGAATGTTGAAGGAGAAGGATAAGAGCAGTACCAAATAATAAAAAGCAGTAGTTAAACTAGTAGTACCTGGTGTGGTGTATTGTAACATCAATGGACCTGGACCAAAAATGGACCGTTTTATATCTACCTTCCTACTTACTTCTGGCTGACTGATGTCATAAGGATGTGCTGGCATATCGCGTTGGGTTGACGTCAGGTCTCTTTCACACTGTTTTACCCATCGCATTCTCTCTCTCTCTCTCTCTCTCTCTCTCTCTCTCTCTCTCTCTCTCTCTCTCTCTCTCTCTCTCTTTCTGGTCTCTCTTTCTGGTCTCTCTCTCTCTCTCTCTCTTTCTGGTCTCTCTCTCTCTCTCTCTCTCTCTCTCTCTCTCTCTCTCTCTCTCTCTCTCTCTCTCTCTCTCTCTCTCTCGACCATATAATCCCTGCACTGTGACTCTCACATGATGGTGGAACCCTGATCCCCCCCCCCCCCCTCCCCCCGACTGTAACCAGGGGCTACTCACGCCCTTTCACAACGCCCCGCTCACATGCTCTACCCTACACAGTTCGGCGAATCGTCTTGATGAGGTATCAGTGTGTGTGTGTGTGTGTGTTCTCGCCGTAGATCGATTCACTCAGACCCTCTCAGAGGGACAGGCCGGTCTCTCTGTCTCCTGGGACGATGAGTGGATTCTGGGCCTCCAGACGTCCGTTCTGGCCCTGGTCCAGGGGGGACGCGACCCAGAATGAGAGCAGCCCTCTCATCCCCAAGGTAAGGAGCAGCACAGTCCGCTCAGAAGCCTTTGTTTCTTTATTAAGTGTGTCTGTGTCTTTGATCCAAAGGGACGTAAGGCAAACCTTCTGGTGTTAACATTATCCTTTCAATGAGCAACATGTGTCGATTATGAGCAGACAGCCTTTGGGTTCTTGCTCTAAGTACTCGTGTAGGGTGCATGTAGGCTGCTGTCGTTGGGGGTGAGAAACCTGCAAACAGCCTAACCACGACACTGGCCTGCTCCTCCACTCGCCAGCTAATGACTACCTAGCTGAGTGGTGACTAGAGGGGCTGGAGCAGGGCCTGAACAGGGCTTGTGCATCAAAATGGAGAGCTCACCAACAAGACATCCCATGACGCAATGGGATTGCATCATGCACCTCTCAAAATGGAGGGCTCACCACCAAAACATCCCGTGATGCAATGGGATTGCATCATGGGTTGTTTTGTCGGTGAGCTCTGCATTTTGAGAGTACTCAAGGGACTGATAGATTAATGATAAGTCGTAAATCATCATCAATACAACGCAATCGAGGAATGACGAACGCCGTGGCGGCGTGTTCCGAACACAACAATGTTTTCCAACTCATAACAAACATTCAAATCCCCCTATGCTTCCAAAATGGGGACAGCCCTGCAACGTGACCTCACGACGCAGGCAGTCGCTGTGTCGCGTTGCATAAAAGCGTCTGCTAAACACCCTATGTGTGAACGTTATTGACCGTAGGAGAGCCAGGCGGCCGCCGGGGAGCCTCCGTACGGCCCCGTCGGCGACGCAGAGCCCCGGTACGACGACAGGGGGGAGAACCAGGGCTCCAGCCAGAGCGACCCCAAGACCTTCACGCCCCACCGCCGCCGCCGCCGCCACCAGCGCTCTGGCTACTCCCTCGGCGACCACTGCCTGAAGCTGCTGGTGTTCTCCAGCAACCTGCTGTTCTCCGTGCTGGGCATGGCGGTGCTCTGCCTGGGGCTGTGGGGCCTCATCACCAAGGAGTCCTTCGCCCAGGAGCGCATCGGCAGCATCGGCACCGACCCCATGCTGGCGTTCGCGGCGCTCGGCTCGCTGCTGAGCGCCCTGTGCCTGTCGGGCTGCGTGGGCGCGCTGCGGGAGAACGGCTGCCTGCTGAGGTGCTTCTCGGCCGCCGTGCTGGCGCTGGTCGCCGCCCAGGTGCTGGCCGCCATCGCGGCCTTCAGCCTGCAGGGGGAGGTGGGGGGCTACCTGCGCTCCGGCCTGCTCGTCGCCATGGCGCGTTACCAGGACGACCTGGACCTCAGGTTCATTGTGGACGAGATCCAGACCGGCCTGGAGTGCTGTGGCGCCGACGACTACCGCGACTGGGAGGTCAACATGTGAGTGGGACGGGGGGACTGGGAGGGGCTGGGAGGACTGGGAGGGACTGGGAGGACTGGGAGGTCAACATGTGAGTGAGACGGGGGGACTGGGAGGGACTGGGAGAGACTGGGAGGGACTGGGAGAGACTGGGAGAGACTGGGAGGGACTGGGAGGGACTGGGAGAGCCTGGGGGGTCAACATGTGAGTGGGAGGACTGGGAGGTCAACATGTGAGTCCTAACTATCTGTGTTGTATGCGGGGGATGGGTTAACCTAGTGATTGTTAGTCCTTGGCACTTGGTTCTATTATCATCCCCCCCCCCCCCCCCCCCACAGATACTACAACTGCTCGGCCCCGGGGGTGCTGGCCTGCGGGGTCCCGGCCACCTGCTGCGTGGCCCCCCTGGAGAACGGCACGGTGTGGAACTCCCAGTGCGGCGTGGGGGCCCAGGCGCTGGACGTGTTCTCAGCCCAGAGCGTGGTCTTCCTGGGGGGCTGCCTGGGGGGCACGGCCCGCTGGGTGGAGCGCCACTCGGCCGCCATCGGCGCGGCGGGCGTCGTGGTGCTGGGGGTCCAGATCCTCACGCTGTCGGCCGCCGCGCGGCTCCTGGACACCATCCAGTGGCACAAGGCCTACAGCCGGGGGCTCCCCCGCTGAGGAGGGGGAGGGGGGGAGGGAGGGGAGGGGGAGGGGGGGAGGAGGGGGACCGAGAGGAGGAGGGGGAGGAGGAGGAGGAGGAGGGGGAGGAGGAGGAGGAGGAGGGGGAGGAGGAGGAGGAGGGGGAGGGGGAGGAGGGGGAGGGGAGGAAGAGGAGGGGGAGGAGGGGGAGGGGGAGGGGAGGAGGAGGAGGAGGAGGGGAGGAAGAGGAGGAGGGGGGGAGGAGGAGGAGGAGGTGGGGGATGGACATGAAGGTGACAGAGTTCATGATGGAGATGAAGAGGTCAAATACTGATGATGATGATGTTGATGTCCCTTCCTGACTGCCTTTGGGCCAGAGCTGCACCAATAAACCTGGTTTGAGTGACACCTCACTATCTCTGTTTGTTTGGACGGCTGACATCATCCAACTGACCTCATACTGTGAGCACGGCTCAGCATGCAGCATGTGTGGGCTCCAAGGTATTAGTTTAATGTGTCATGAATCAAAGTCCCATTGTTAATTCAGGTTTGTTTCATTTAAATGGTTTGTGATCACCTGCCATATTTTGGAAAAGGGAAAGGCAACATGTTTTTTTGTGATGGTGCTGTCTTCAAATCTACCGTGTATCCGAGAAGGCAAAAGATAAGATAAAAATAATCAGAATCAGAGTTATTTTTATTACATCTTATTGTACAAGTACAGTAGAACAGTAGAATTCTAGGGTAGAAGTACCCTCGAATTCAGTAGAAGGCTGATTGTTCTCAGCAACAATACAAGATAAAGTAATTAAAGAGAAGTAAAAATAAAAACATGTAAAAATAAGTAGCATCAATAGATGACAATAATTAATACTAATAATAAAAAAAGTAAGTAATAATAAGTAGAGAAACTAAAACTGCGGTAATAATAAGTAAAAGTAATGAGGTGTAGTAAAGTGTTCAAGTGGTAAATAGTAAGGTGGTAAGAGAACATACACAGGCTTAACGTTGAGTTGCAAATAATGACTTCAAGAGTTTTGGATAAAAGCTGACCCTCACTTTATGAATTTCTTCAACCAAAACACTCTGTGGAATTTTCCCTGTTAAACTTACGCATTCCTCCAAATTACCGATGCCTGAAGGCCAGTGGCCTCGGCCAGGCTCCCTGTAAAAGCTACAGCCAAGTCCGAAAGAAATCCACGGTTTAACACCGACTGGAAGGCTTTCAGACGGCAGATTGACCATCGGTAGGAAGCAATTTACACCTGAAAACGATGTTTTTGCATGCGTTTACTTGCGTTTTTTGTGTGTCTGTGTGTGTGTGTGTGTGTGTGTTGTGTGTGTCTGTGTTTTAAACACATTTTACGAAAGCTTTAAATAACCCAAATGACTCAGCACAGCATTCAATGATTATGATATGAATCAACAGATTCATGCAACACAAATCCAATGTTAAATACACTCAACATGGGAACTATCGAACCATTATTCAGAACCAGATATTAAATATAGGCCTCTGTGCTGTCATATTTAATTTCCTATAGCCCTCACAGATAGCTGCTCACAGGCTGTGTTCCAGCACAGCTGTTAGGGTGTGTGTGTGTGTGTGTGTGTGTGTGTGTGTGTGTGTGTGTGTGTGTGTGTGTGTGTGTGTGTGTGTGTGTGTGTGTGTGTGTGTGTGTGTGTGTGTGTGTGTGTGTGTGTGAGGGGGTGGGGGGTACTCCCACAGCTTTGAGGAGATGAAGACGTACTTCATGAACGTCCTCTTAGCTTGTGCAGATCAACTCATCTCTTTTCCTTAATTGCATTTTATTACCTTTACAATTACAGCAAGAGATTTACACCGCCACTTTGAGCCAAACCTGGGCTATATATATCTATCTATATATATATATATATATATATATATATATATATATATATATATATATATATAGGAGATCATCATACAAATCCAAAAATGTTTATGTTGTCTATATTGTCAACGTTTGCTGCTCTTTCTGAATGTCCCTGAATGTGACGGTAATAAAGTGTCTTATCTTATCTTATCTAATCGTATACTCTTTCTAATCAAACAGATGATTGACAGGTGACCCCAGAATTGTCCAGTCCTCAGCGCTCTCTAATTCAGCTCATGCATTCGGTGCAAATCCGCCACTGCCTGGAATCATTTGACGAAGAGTTTACTGCAGTATCTCTCCTCCCTAATCTAATTCAGTATCTTCACATGGATTTGTGCAAACTCAAAACCTACAGGTGCTTAGATACGCACCCACGCTCATGCGTAGGCTATTACAATAATCATGCATGCGCGCACGCAAACACACGCACACACACACACACACACACACACACACACACACACACACACACACACACACACACACACACACACACACACACACACACACACACACACACACACACACACACACACACACGTTTACACATACACACTCTCACCCAAACGCATACAGACACACACTAAATAAATAATAGGAATTAAATATTGGAGATTGCAGAAATGCAGATGTGTAAATCTTAGATTTCCATTGTTATTTGTACGTTTTCCATCGTGAATGATGTTTCGTCTTGGAGGAACCAAAAGCCAAGTGATTTCAGCAGGTATCCGACACACGGCGGTAAATCTCATAATAGATGCTCAATGGAAAAAACGTGTTTGGCAGGTTTCCATTGGCTTGCTGCCGGGTCTGTGTCAGAGTACGTGCGGAGCGCTGTTGACTCTGGCTTCGGTTTGAGTTGTGCAGGAGTAGATCGGATCACAATCCGACAGAACAGCCACAAGAGCTTTGTTCTACATGAAAGGAGGCCATTTATCTATCAGCAAGTCAATACAGAAATAGACTTGCATATTGTACTGATATTGCCTCTAACAGCCAGGCAGATATATAGTTATTGGGTTGGGCTATGAAGATTAATAAAACTTTATCTTTGATTCCACAAAGTATGAAACCTCTTGGTAAGTATGCCCATGATGCATTCTGTGATGATATGTCCATCATATGAAGAGGCCTGCGTGAACTACCTGCACAACAACGCCCTCTAGCGGAAGCTGGCACAAACAACAAGCACTCCTATCTACTGCGGTCAAGTGAGCCGCCATTCGTTCATCCGCGGTTAAACAACCAGCCGTCACATAGAATCTTCGTGCGCCTTTACTCTAAACAGCCTTTGGGTGGTATCTCTAACTTTGCCGTCTCTGTCTCGAGCTTCTCGCTCACAACCAATCACGTTCTTCTGGAGGTCAAGTTCTTAATTGATTTCAGCTGCGTCTCCCCCGCCTCTCCTCATAAAGCGCCCCCACCGTGACGGATGTTAATCGTTTATTTTGCGTTGGATTGCGTGGGTTGAACAATCCGGACATCGTGGCCACCGACGTGGACCTCCCGCCACCGGGACCCACGCAGTGAGTAAAGCGGGGTACTTCCTTCATGGCACATGTTACACTCTCCCCATCTCGTCCTGTCGTCTGTTCTCGCCCCTCTATTGTACATGTTTTACCGCTGGAGGTTAATGTGGATTTGCTGATGGAAGTGGTAGTTTGTGTTGAGTGGTTTATCTATGGGATCGACTGACTAACTAACGCTGCGGACCGAACAGCACCGACCACCACACTGGGAAGTGTCCTCTGCTCACAGTGGAAGCAGCATGGAAGAACTGCAGCAACTCTGATGGAAACGTGGACCTCCACGCTGTTGAACTGTTCTAGGCCTACTACAAACCGAGGCGGTCCCACTCGGTTAAAGATCTCGTGGTCAATGCGGCAGACCGCTGGACCTGGACGTCACCTTCTGCAGATACTTCGCTGCCCTCAGGAATCCACGGATAACTTGAAACATGTCCGACTCCACATGTCCGAAAAATCGAGGATGGAAACTTGTGGAAGGAAGAAAGGGGTCTGTTTTTGCTCAACCCATAACCCCACTGAGCCCTTCTGTGGAAACCTGTCTGACTGACCCTACTGACTGGGGGCCTGTTGATGTGTGTTTGGTTGGTCTGGACTGGTAGAAGGTTTGCTGCTTGTGATCTGCAAGGTGGTCCTGGGTTAGATGCGGTGTCTGACTTGCACACCACTCTCCCAATTCTATTCTTCTCTTTACTACTTCTACTTTCAATACACTTGCTGCTGCTGCTGCTGTTGACCGCTGGTGGTGCAATGTGGTTTTTATTCGCGTATGTTCTGTGGACTTTGCATTTGTATTTTAATGAACATGTTTACTGCCTGTTAGACCTCGGATTGGCAAACCTAAACTCCTTCACTGGCAAAATGTAGATGCAAATTAAATGCCAAAATTAACATTTCAATATTCGTTTTGCGTATTTCACCAATAGCTTCGGAACTAGACGGACCTCGTATATAATTTGCTCTTCAAAGATGCGGTCAGGCGTCCCTCCGTTATATAACGTTTTCTGCCCGGTACGAAATAGACCGACCAATAGCAACCCTTTAGGCTATCTAATGTGAGGTTGGATATACGCAACATGTAGTTGTTTCAACAACAAAGATGGAAGTTGGGGAACTAAAGACTGTATATGCTCACTAAAAGAACGAACGACTACTACTCAAAGATTTTGAGGAGTATGTATTTCTGCATCACCCGTTCCAATGCTATGATTAGTCGAGGCCTATCCAATAGCATAGCATCGACCCATTTAAGATCGCGCCCTTTAGACACGCCCCTTGGAAATTGAACAACGCACTTCAACGCAGAGGATCCAGAAGGATTTCATAACGAGTCCATTGGAAGATATCGAGGAACATGAACATCACCAATGAAGGAGAGTAACGTTTCCACTTGCTATAGGAATTTAGTGAAGCACTAAATAGTTAATAATAATAATGATAAAATGTGGTCACCATTTATTGACTTTTTGGGTAAGACTTGCTTTACTAATATAACCGCGTTAAAACCGCATTCATTTACTTTTCTTGTGTAGTTTCCCACTATTCATTAAATGTTTTATAGAAGTAAAAAAGTAATCAATAGAACTATACACATTTGTACAACAATTAATCATTATACAGGATTTGAACATTTTCTATTCGAGCTCATGCTTCATAATATTTCCAAGGATTGCAGAGTACCAAATGATTTATGAACAGTTGTTTTTGTTCAGGAGCGGATTGTACACCCAGAGGCTTCAACAGAGCGGGTCTGGAACTGGGAGCTGCAGGTGGATGTTGGCCAGGAGCCGTTCAGTCCTACAAGAACAGACGGGTGAGCCGTGGAACTGCACATCCTATAAACTCCTTGGCGTGGTCAAACGGTTCAGAAGGAAACTGGAATTCAGTCATTGGTTGTGATTGGCTTGTTAGCCAAGCGTTCTCAGCCACTAGGACTAGTGTCCTTATGAAGATTAGATGTGTGGCTGGGTTTGGGAGTTTATAGGAAATGATACTTCTCGAACGCACAGAATGGGAGAAGATAAGCTATTGACATCTGAGTGAGCGAGGAGAAAAAAATCTCCAGTGTTTAAATAGATTTTGTCTTGTTTCAGTAGAGGTGATGGAGGCGGTCGTCTGGAGGTGCTCGTCTGGAGGTCCGTGGCGGTCGTCTGGAGGTGCTCGTCTGGAGGTCCGTGGCGGTCGTCTGGAGGCGCTCGCTGCAGGTGGAGGGAAGGCCGGGAGCCGTGCAGCCCAACGGATGCTGAACGGTGAGACACGGAACTTCACAGCTGCACATTTTTTTTAGGCTTGGTGAATTGTTTAGAATTAAAATTTTGACATGGAGCCACAGCAACTCTGAGGTGTTCTGAAAAATGTCAGATGCATTCTCAGCCACTAGGACCAGCTCCAGGATGTAGGCTAGGTGTGTGTGGCTGGCTGTTGGGTTAAATAATACCTCAATCAAGACTGCACAGTAGGGCATCAGTGAGATCTGTGGGAGCTAAAGCAGAGGAGGAGTTGATTATCTGCATCATGTACGGGGAGAAATGTGCAGTGTGCAAATGGAACGTGTCATTCGCCTTTCAGAAGGACTGAGGCGGAGGTCCTGGAGGCAGAGGCCAGCCTGGAGGCGGCGGTGCCCTGGAGGTCCTGGAAGCGTCCAACCTGGAAGCCGCCACCTGGCCCATGGAGGGCCAGGTGGCGGCTCCTCATCCAGTAAAGTTAAACTCCTCTTCAGTGCATCCATGATGAAAGGGGAGAAATGTTCCAGTGTGCAACTGGAACTTGTGTCTCACATTTCAGAAGGGCCTGGAGGCGGCCAACCTGGAAGGCCTGGAGACGGCGGCGGGCCTGGAGGTGGAGGCCAACCTGGAGGTCCTGGAGTCGGTGGGCCTGGAGGCGGCGGTTGGGTCCAACCTTGAGGGCCTGGAGGCGGTGGTTGGGACCAACCTTGAGGGCCTGGAGGCGGTGGTTGGGACCAACCTGGAGGTCCCGGCGGTGGTGTCCACCTGGCGGCGGTCAGCCTGGAGGGCCCGGCGGCGGCGTCTTGGAGGGCCCGGCGGCGGCGTCTTGGAGGGCCCGGCGGCGGCGGCGTCCTGGAGGGCCCGGCGGCGGCGGCGTCCTGGAGGGCCCGGCGGCGGCGGCTCATCCAGTAAAGCTAAACTCTTCTCCAGTGCATCATGAACGGGGAGGAATGTCCGGGGTGCAAATAGAACGTGTGTCTCATTTCAGAAGAAATGAGGCGACGTTGCGGAGGTCCAGGCGGTTGGCCCGGTGGAGGTCCTGGAGGAGACGGTCCCGGCGGTGGACGGCTGGGGGATCCGGCGGTGGAGGTCCGAAGGCGGCTCGTGATTAGACCAACCAGCTCCTCATCCATGGAAGGTCAGCTCTTTCTCCAGGTCAATCTGATCAACGAGAAAATCAAAGAGCGCAGCCATGAACTGGTGGTATCGCCATTTGGGGACTAAACTCTAATGTTTAACTCAAGTAACTGCAGTGTTTCCCCCAGCACTGTGTGGTTAAGGCCGTCTTAACAACAGGGCCCCGCCTTGACTATCAATGTAGAAAAATTATATATAAAAAATAATTATGTAATAACAAAGTGCAAAACTCGTAGGGAAAGAAAACATACTTTCCTCAAGTACAAAAAAATATAGATAAATAATTTGTCTGTAATACTGTATACTGTTCAAAACAATAGTCGTGCCATAAAACATTTTGAATGCAATTGAAAAGGCGGTTGTATGTATTATTGCGAACTGAAACCCTCACCGAAGACCCCCCCCCCCCCCACCAACTTGACTAAGACATTGTCTGGGGGAAACACTGAACCGGGTTGTATCACTTAGTAGTGAGTACACTAGGGTAGCTGGGTCATCTCCAAATGGTAACTGAGTGTTTGCTCCAGCAGGATTGAAGGAGTCACTGGGGATGAAGATCACTGCTCAGGGGCTGACGACCACTCATCTTTCCGGAGAAGGTACATAAATCTACAGCTGATGTGATTAAAGTTCTGCAGTTCAGATCCGCTGATAAATGGTCCCATACCGTATCCACAGCGTCCTCATGGTGCAGGCGGTCAAACCTCCACCTCTTTGAAGAGACCAAGCAGCTTGATGACTGACTGGTTCTTTATACTCAAGACCTCGTCCCGGAGCAGAGGACGGACCTAAGGCCCGCAGCGCAGCCGACTAGAGACTCCATGTGGAACTGGTAAGATACTGGATTGACCATCTTGAAGACATTTTCATTTATTCAACAAGGTTAGTTTTGTTTGCCGGGTATGTTGCTTTGATACTAGGGGCTTCTTCTGTAACAAACTTTCTAGAGAATAAGATCTGACTTCAGCCAATCAGCGGGATGTCCTTGAACAAGAGCCAATGGCTGAAGGTGCTCAAACGCATTATTTTGACTCACTCCTCTACTATTGCTGTAATCAAGCTGGATGGCTATTTTGCTCCTTCTACTGACAAAATCAAGTCTGCCACCTGGTGGCTGATGAGGGCGTAGCAACTCGGGGTACATTGGAAACATGATAAGAAGAGCCTGTTTTTGATGGTTGGATCGTATACCTAAATGTTTTTACATCAAAATATCGCCGAACCCCATGTTGGACAATGCTTGTTTTCATCCTTTCTATGTTTAGCTTTGATTTATCCTTACCTTTTCTTGTGACCCATTCCCCTTAGGTTCAATTAAGTTGACCTCTCCTTCAGGCGACTTAAAGGGAGACCAGATGTGCGGCAGCTGGGTGTCATGGTGCAGAGACCCAACGCTGGTAAATATTTACTTCCTCCTTGAACAGACCTAACGCGTCAAACGGCAATTATATAATCCCTCCTGATCTTTATAAAGGTCTGAAGACAAGTCTTTTCTGTGAACATCTCCACTGACTAGTGTGCTCTTAATTAAATTAAAGTTAATTAAATGCAGTAACTCCAATGCACCTGGAGGCTCGTATTGAATTTTTTTGAAACCTGGTTCTCCAGCACTAGGACTGTTGAGCTAAATAAATGCTTGTTTTTTCGCTAATTTAAGTCTATGAAATCAAATGCTGATTGAGACCAGATGGGGCTGTTCCTGTATTTATAGACATTTGATTGATCTTGACACTGATTCTACTTTTTGCATCAATTTACTTCACAGTACTGAACTACACCAGTGTGTCCTACTCCCATAAACCCTGAGGATCCCTGGATGGCTACACCAGCACATTAATCCACACCCAACATCAACACACAGTGCACACTCTATAGAGCTCGTAAGTCTGCCCCTTGCGGCGGGACCTCGTGAGATCGTAAGTTATGACTGGGTTTCAATGGAGAGAAAGTAATTATTTTCTCCATTTTATGTTTCACCACATTTTGGGGGAAGAATGTTTGAATCAATCTTTGTCATTTATTTCTGTACTCCATATCTGTAATCCCAGCTGTTGTATTTTAACACGGTAGCTGGGAACCCTCTTTATAGGGAGCGACTAGAGGGACGAGGCTGGAAGCAAACCTGAGCCTGGATCTTAACCTTCTTTCTAAACCTAATGCCGCAATTTAACCGCAAATAAAGTGAGGCCTAAAGTAACTTGACTCTCTTACCTAAACTTGCTTGCCTAAACTCGCTTGCCTAAACTCGCTTGCCTAATACCTGAACTCGCTTGCATAAAACCTAAACTCGCTTAGCTTGACTCGCTTGCCTGTACTCGCTTGGCTAAACTCGCTTGCATAAAACCTAAACTCGCTTGCATAAAACCTAAACTCGCTTAGCTTGACTCGCTTGCCTGTACTCGCTTGGCTAAACTCGCTTGCATAAAACCTAAACTCGCTTGCATAAAACCTAAACTCGCTTAGCTTGACTCGCTTGCCTGTACTCGCTTGGCTAAACTCGCTTGCCTAATACCTGAAGTCGCTTGCCTGAAGTCGCATGCCTAATACCTGAAGTCGCTTGCCTAAAACCTAAACTTGCTTGTCCAAACACGTTACACAAAGTTAACCATCCATAATCTTTAACCCAAACCAGACTTGTCCCTGGGTCGCTCCACTTTAATTTAGAAGTTTCTTCTTTTACCTCATCTGCGTTTTGAGTTTCATTCTTTTGAGGGCTTGAAGTGCTTTGGAGGATATTTGAACCTTTGTTTGCCGCATCAATAAACATGCTTTATCTTTACCCATTTTGTTTTGGATTGCATTTCTATGTGTAATCCGGCCAAATGTTCAGTGTCCTTACATGTAATGTCTATGGTCTGACGATAATCTGACCTCTTCATGAAGCAGAATGTGTGTGAATGTTGTCCCGTGAGCTCCAGGCTCTCTGTGGGCCGGTCAACGTCTCTTTAGCAAAAGGTTGGAGAGTGAAATTCATTTTTGTGCCATTTTCATGTGTTCCTGAGTATTTCAGACCTGTGGTGTTTCACATGAGACCTTAATGGGAACTTTTCTTTTTCTTCCTGCATACGTAATGCGTACATTAGTAGGGTGATCACTGTTGATCCCAATATTGATCATTAACCACCTCATTCTTTGGGATTACAAATCATGTAATTTATGAGCATATTTGCAAATGCCTCCAAATATCAGATTGTGTAAAAATGAATGAAATGTAACCTGCTTGATTTAAAGAAAATAAAACATCCAAATATTATAAACCTGTTTTGTGTTGCTCTTACCATGTGGAAAAGAGCAGATAGATATGTTTAGCTCTGATTTGCTGCCTCCTTTTGGTGTGGTGCTGGGATTTGTTTAATATACTTTTATCATTTCCAGGATAAGTTAATAACCTAGTATAGCCTACCTGGAAAAGAAGGGATATGATGGGCAGGCTGTTTCGGTGTAAGTGAAATCCGCGAGCTGCTGATCATGTGAGAGGTTATGTAGTCACATTAAAAAATACCTTGAAAGATGGTAGGCCTACGATCTACGAGAGACGCAGAGGAACTTTCCTTATGAGGCTTTTGTCGGGATAAAAAACAAGTGCTCAGCAAAATGAACAATAAGTTGAAGTTTTTGCACTTTTTATTTTGTTTGTAGCCTTTACTCAGACGTGAGCTCATTCTTGCATGCGGGTGTCCGGCTTGGCAGTGTAAAAAGGCCTATACATCATCCTGCCCAACAATATGGGCAGGATCTAGACCAAGCTCTCCTAATCGGGTCAGCAATAGCCGGGTTTCAATGCCCAGAATCTGAGTTTGAATGCTACTGAATTAATGGAATGTTGCATTTTTTGTTTTACATCAGATTCTAAATTGCGCGCCAATCAATGAAACCTTATGCGGAATCAGATAGTCGGCTCTTTGCTGCACATTAAGATAAATGTAGTTGTCACACAAGCTATTTTTGTAATTATTTCAGGGGGGAAAATGCCTTGAAAAAATGTAGTAGTGCGTTCAGGATAAGGACTAATGTAGCATATGTCAGCCTAGGCCTAATCAATTGTGTTTTAATATCTTTAGCATTCATATTATTGCAGTCTAATCTTTTCGTAGGCTATTCTGTTGATGGCCTTGATGGGGAGATATTTTAACGCTTTTTAACCCCATTTTCCTGCATCATTCCTGCGTCACCCCCTCCTACGGAGCCCATTTCAGCACCGTGTCAGTAGACGGTTACAATCCTACGAACGTCGTGAGTGCAGTGAACGCGCGTTCGAAGCACTCCAAAGAAATTTACGATGGCTTGCAAGATCCATCGTGAGAATGATCGTACGAGCATCGTTATCGGGGAAACGGAGCCCTGATGCCCATGATCCTCTGGTGCTTACATTGATAGATAGATTTTGGCTCTTATTATGAATATTCATGACATGCAAACATCTCGCCTCTGCTAGGCTAACAGCACTGTCCGTAACACACGCACGCACAAACACAGGACAGGAACACACACACGGCCACGGTGGAGAGGTCATCTCTCTTATGACGTCACAATGAGCTGCATGACGTTGGAATTTTTTTCTAAGAATCTTTAACGTTTGCATGTTTACTGTTGCACACATATTGAAAAACGCTTCTGAACAAAAGACATCGCTCGACGATTTCCGTCTGATTATTAATAAGCTTATTCTGTCTGTGTTGTTTCTGCAAGGAACGAACGGAAAACAAAGGTATGTTACGGTCACTTAACGAATTTTTTTTAATGATTTACTAGGGAACGGGCTGTTAAATAGGATTCATTTGTTGAGTTTATAGGCTCTGTTGTATGTGTGCGATCGTTTATCTGACGCATTGTTTCATAACGCGGCCCTCAAGTCGGACAAGTCGTTTTATTTTTCCCATCACATTTAATCGGTCACCATAATGCAAAATTGCATTATGTCAGCACTTTGAAGTGGGCTATAGACCGAATTTCACATAAGTTCAGGCACTGACTGATATGACCATACTAACTGTTGTACCGTATACTTGTACACAAGGAACCATTCGATTTTACTGTATAGATTTTGAGAAAATGTCATTTGAAAAACGTACACATGCATATTCTCACCTTTGCAAATTGCATTATGTCAGCAATTTGAAGTGGGCTATAGACCGAATGTCACATAAGTCCAGGCACTGACTGATATGACCATACTAACTGTTGTACTGACTACTTGACCACAAGGAACCATTTGATTTTACTGTATAGATTTTGAGAAAATGTCATTTGAAAAACGTACACATGCATATTCTGCTGGCCAATGGAGTCGAAGGTCCGCACTGGCGGCCAACTTGCCACAGTCAGCTGCTCACCCATAACACTGTGTTGACTTGGTAGTGGTACATGTACTTTTTAAATAACCTTAACCACCTTGCTACATTTTCAAACGGTTTGTTTTGTTATAAACGTCAGAGATGTAGTTACGGCACTGCATACTTGATACTGATGAATAATTATGTTAGATTCTAAAAAAATTGAAATGTTCTAAAATTGGTACAATATTATAACCACGGTAATAAGGTTTGTAAGAAACCCAACCGTTGGTAAAACGGTTGAAAATGTAGCAAGTTATGGTTATTTATAAAGTACATGTACCACTACCAACACAATGTTATGGGTGAGCAGCTGACTGGCAAGATGTCCGCAAGTGCGGACATTCTAGACGCCGCCAGCTAGTGTTCTATATATCTACACACGTAGGTGAAGGTTTTATTTTGAAAACGTTGCGAGATACCACCCAAAGGCTGTTTAGAGAAGGCGCACGAAGATTTTGTGTGACGGCTGGCTTAACCGCGGATGAACGAATGGCGGCTCACTTGACCGCAGTCTCCTATCTGATCAATAGGGAGGTAGTGCGGATGTACGGTCAGCCAATTGAAGCAAAGCGGTGGGCGGTGCTTAGGGTTCAGAGGTTACCTTTTGAGCTGCACACATTTCACCCACATGTGATTGTAAATACATCGGATTTAAAGTCATAACAATGGGAAAGAAGCGACGTGGAAAGGCTCACGATGGGGCGGATCCGCCCGGGAAGCCCCGACCTTCTAAGAGGTAACTTTAGAAAAAACAGAGCCGGATTCTGATCCTCTTTTGATCAGTCAGGCTAACGTGGCTAACTTCCCATGTTTACGAAGCGAAACGTACAGTGTGTTAGTGTTACTTTGTCGAGTACCATGGACCCGTCCACCCTGTAGACCAACGCCATGCCTCCTCTCTGTCCCCTCTCTGTCTCCATCTCGTATCTGTCCGCCATGTCTCCTCTCTGTCCCTCCATGTCCCTCCGTGTGGTCTCAGTGGTGAGGAGAAGCCAGTCGGGACCCCCGCTGGGGACCAGGACGACCACTTCAACCAGATCCCCTTCCGGCTCCGCGAGATCATCAAGAGCAAGGAGTTGATGAAGAAGGGGAAACCGAAAGCTAAGAAAATTAAAGGTAACTAAGGGGTATTCAGAAGCATATGTCTTAAATGGGGACAGTAATTATTATTGATTTAATGTGTTGCGTGTCACAGTCACATAACTGCCCACAGTCACCGTCCACCCAGCTAAGGAGGTAGAGCGGGTTGACTGGTAATCGGGAGGTTGCTAGTTCGATCCCGGCTCCTCCTAGCGTTGTGTTGAGGTGCCCTTGAGCGAGACGCCTCACCCTAACTGCTCCTGATGAGCTGGCTGTCGCCTTGTATGGTTGACACCGCCGTTGTGCGTGAATCATGGCTGAATTTCAGGCAATGTTGTAAAGCGCTTTGAGTGGCCAGGCAGCCACTGGTTAGAAAAGCGCTGTAAAAATGCAGCCTATTTACCATTGAACTCTTTTCCTTACAGCTGCCATTCCCTTAGCCACGACGGAGGAGTCTCTAATCGAAGAGATCGCTGTCCCGCACTTCAAGAGGAAGAAGGACGAGAGCAAGAGGGCGTACTTGGGCCGCATGAACACCGAGACGGACCACGTCATGTTCCTCACCAAGAACCAGGTGGAGAGGAAACCAGAGCTGGAGGAGGAGACGAAGGAGAAGCCCGCAGCCAAGGTCAAGTCTGAGAAGAAGATGGAGTGAGTAACGTCACACACGTCTGCTGTCCTGAGAAAACCAAAAAAAAAAAAAAAAGCATAATAGTGACTTGTTGATCCTAACTTCATAAGGTGTGTGTGCGTGCGTGTGTGTGTGTGTGTTGGATTGGATCATTACTGTAACCCTGTTTAATATGTTCACTTACTATA
Organism: Gadus macrocephalus; assembly: GCF_031168955.1. NCBI lineage: Eukaryota > Metazoa > Chordata > Actinopteri > Gadiformes > Gadidae > Gadus > Gadus macrocephalus. Next base: position 3,062,996 of record NC_082383.1, read on the forward strand.
GGGTTTCGGTTATGCTCTCACTTAGGATGTATCGTTCGTTTGGGGATCAATGCGACAATATATAATTGTGAAGTTAATTATGAAGTTGAATGCTGCCTGGTTCAAAGTTTGTTTTTAAGTGTGTGTGTGTGTGTGTGTGTGTGTGTGTGTGTGTGTGTGTGTGTGTGTGTGTGTGTGTGTGTGTGTGTGTGTGTGTGTGTGTGTGTGTGTGTGTGTGTTCTCAACATGTACTCAACCCTCCCCTGTATCTTTCCAGGTACAATCAATCCCGATTGAACCGACTGCATCAGAAGAAACTCAACCGACAGGAGAAGGAGATGGAGAAGAACATGTTCATAGGTATTACTGGTGTTTGCGTTTTAACTCAGACCATCGTGAGCGAGGCGTGTCTTTACTAAACGGGCGGCATGTGTCTCAGGAGCCAGAGCGGGTTGTCCAGTAACCGGGAGGTTGCTAGTTTAATCCCCGGCTCCTCGAGTGTCGAGGTGTCCCTGAGCAGGACGCCTCACCCTGACTGCTCCTGAAGAGCTGGCTGTCGCCCTGCGTGGTTGAAGTGAATGTGTGTATGAATGTATGTTAGACAATATTGTAAATTGTAAACTTTGAGTGGACACTGGTTAAAAAAGCGCCCTATAAATAGTCTGTTTACCATTTACTAAGCAGTCTCCCCTGTCGCCCCCACCTCTTCTCCAGACAAGGTGAAGTTCGGGGAGGTCGCGATGGAACCCCCCACGTTCACCGCCCAACCCCGGAAGGCCCCAGCGGCCAAGGTAAGCACGTGGTTGTGATGTAGTGAACTGCTAGGATTTAGGTTAGGTGTCTGGATTGTATTCCACTCACACTCACACACACACACACACACACACACACACACACACACACACACACACACACACACACACACACACACTGCGTACAGCACCTTTTTTATACCAAGCAGGTAGCTGTTGTGCATCTCACTCAAGTCCACCTGCGGGTAGACAATGTGTTGGCTGGGGGCCGACCCCAGAAACGTTCCCCCCTACTGATCCCTCCCCCCCCTCCCCCAGAACGCGGTTTCCAAGGGTCTGCTGCTGAACTCGCTGCTCGGCCAGGATGTGGTGTCCACCGCCTCGCCCTCCATGGCCCGGAAGAGGATCATGGAGGAGGAGCGCGTCCGCGTGGTGGAGGCGTACCGCCATCTCAAGAGGCAGAAGCAGCGCAAGCAGGAGCTCAGGGACGCCTCGCTGAAGACCCTGAAGAACCTGTAGCACACACACAGAGAGAGAGAGAGAGACACACACACACACAGAGAGAGAGAGAGACACACACACACACACACACACACACACACACACACACACACACACACACACACACACACACACACACACACACACACACACACACACACACACACACACACACACACACACACACACACACACACACACACACAGCTCCATTCGACCTTCTTGGTTTTGAGTCAGAGCTCTGCTCGTGCCATGGCTTGGCGTGTTGGAGAACTGGGACGTAAACATTATTTCTCTATCCGGACGTGGAACGTGGACGTGGGCCTGGTTGTTCGAACTGATGGGCTGACCCATCTGGGAACGTCCGATGGGGGCTCCCGGTTCCGTACCCAACCGACAGCAGCCGTCTTGCCAATCTTCAGACTGAATATGACCTGTACGAGGTCAAAGACCACCACCTAAACTTATCATATTATATTATGTTGGTCCTTTTTATAACATTATCAGTACAAAACCGTATATACTGTACTGACCCATCATCTGCAGTGTCATTCTTACAGCTGTCATTGACTCTGAAGTTGTAGAGTTTGTATCTTGGTTTCCCCACTAGGTGGCAGTAAACTCGACAGAGTAGAACTCCTATTACGCTGTTTGAGTGAGAGTTTTTTCATCGATTGAATTGGCTTTGTGTGACTTGTGTGACTGGGTGTTAAGTGACACACCGTGTAGCTGTTCACACAGTTTGGTTTTAAATAATTGTTGCCTAACCTGTTTTTATGATAAACCTGCCTTTTTTGTTTATATGAAATGGTTATTAAACGCTTTAACATAGCACACTGGCTTTATTGTGGAACCATCTTCCAAAACGTCTCATTAAATACATGTTGTCTTGGACGGTTCTGTCACACAAAAATGTTACCGGGGGGGGGGCGAAAATTTTACCGCCTACGTAATTGCGTTCGAAAATTCCAAACCTGCCTGTCAACGGACGATCGATGACGTAGGAAGGTTCATGAACATTCGCGCTCATTCATTGAGCGTCACAAGACGAAATAACCTTAAACAGATAACACTAATTTTACAAATGACATTTATTAGCGTTGCTAACTTTATATTTGTATTGTATGTGATCGTTTAATCGCATTTAGCTAGTAAACTGAGTATTAACGCAAGCTACCTAGACTATGATACACTTTAAACACTCAGTTTACCAGCTAAATTCAATACAATACAAATATAAAGTAAAAAAAAGTGTTATCTGTATTATGTTATTTCGTCTTTGGCAACATGAGCGCGAATGTTTTTTGAAACCTGCCTGGCAACGTACAATCACGTCGAACGATGACGTAATGTTTCGAACACGAACTCCGTAGGCGGTACAATTTTTATCATGCAATTATCATGCAAATCTCTTAAATTACCCTCTGCCAACTTCCTTCTTGATGAATGAGGCCTTTGATTATTGGCTTTGGGAACTGAGAAAACACGGAAAATACTGTAAGGATTTATGTATTTGCGAATGGGTAACGTGTCATCTCCGACCTTCATAGGTCGAACTACCTAGTAGCCTACTCGGTATCGGCCTATACTGCAGGAATTGGTTTCTGGAAGGAGAAAATGGCATGGGAACATCTAAGTTCAATATTTGAGATGTTGAACTGTTATTAAAGTTACTAACTAAATGTTACTAAAGTAACATTTAGTTACTGATACTGCATGAACATGTCATTAATGACGGGGTTTCACAGCTTGACGTAGAATCTGCTTAGGTTGAAGGTCACCATCGGGTGATACGGGAAGAACGTCATCCTTCAATGAGGCACTGTTGGGAGCACAAAATGTAAAGTAGTAGGAAAAACAATAAAACTTCAAACATTTGTTGTCACTCCCACACTGGAAGGATCAAGGGAACTCATGCAAATTGCGGTCACCTCAAAACTTGCATCATCTCTTTGCTTATCTGCCCCTAGAGTCATGAGCGAGAAGCAGGAGAATCATTAACGCTAACCTTTATTTTACCTTTGTGGTTTTGATTTTATGGATGTAAATGAATTCCCTGAAATTAATTTACATCCAAGTGCACAGTGATGGTCCTCTGTCCACACGTCCATCGGTACAAACAAGACATGCTGAATGTTTACAGATGGCTGGCAATGGTTGTATAAAGCCCCGCGATCAACAAAACCATTTCTGAAGATGTAATGGGGCAAGGTAGAGAGAGAGGGAGGGAGGGGAAGAGAGAGGGGGAGAGACAGAGAGAGAGAAAAAAGAGAGAAAGAGATACAGAGATAGGGGAAGAGAGAAAGAGAGAGGAGGATGGAGACAGAGATGAAGGAGAAGGGAAGAGAGGGACGGGGGGAGAGAGATAGAGAGAGATATAGAGAGAGAGAGAGGGAGAGATACAGAGAGAGAGAAAGAGAGAGAGGAAGAGGGAGAAAGGGACAGAGAGGGGAACAGTTTGTCCTCGCTGCTAGGCAGCCGCCCCTAGCCCTGGGATTTGATTGTCCGCGTGTCGTGTGCAAAGATAAACCACATGTAAATAATTATTTAACGAGCTTATTTTTACAAACCAACACACACGTTGCAGCTGGAACGACACTGACTGCGAAGAACACGGATGTTCCTTGTTGCAGCACCGGTTTGGTTTTTTACAGTTTTATCATGTTTTATGACAATGTTTTATTTCTGTTGGAATGGAACCATTCATTTGCATTCCCTACTAAAGGCGTTACGTCACCATGAAGTTACACTCAGCCTCACAAAAGGCGACTAGTGTTTGGCTATCAGTTCATATCAAAGCAGTGGAAAATAGAGCCACTCCATAGAATTGAACTGAATATCTCTATGAATCTATGAATTGTGCCAGTCGCGTTTTGAATGATGATAATTTAATTGATGTGGGATTGAAATCCAGGCTTCTATCGTTCAAGTATTGAAGAGGTCATCCACGATGTTTGACCATAATAAAGTAGGGCCCCTCTCTCCCAGTGTCAGTCTATTCCACTGAGATACGGATCAATCGGACGCCGATATCAAAGTGCATGCAAAACATTTCTGAAAAATGTGCTGGAAGTCTTTCACTTTTAACCTCATAGGACTTGATCTGGTCCTGCCTGGTTGATGTCCTATGCATCTTTAATGCTTACCCCCTCCAGGTTTATCCGACCGACCAGATCACAGAGTCCAGTCGTTACATAACATCTCGTTTGAATGTGATGCACCAAACATCTGAGAACAAAATGTGACAGAGAACGTCAGTTTGAATCTTTTTATGAGATAACTCCTCACGTTTACACGTTTAAAAAGCCAGCAGAACAAGAATAAAATACAATAGGTCAAAGATAACCAGTGTAGGGAAAATACACTGGAAATACACTGACAAGTATTTCGGTTAATTAAAACCATACAAAAAAGTGGAATTACTGACTGGTTTGGACTTTCTTAGAGGTCCGAGCACTCTGATCTCTCAGTCTCCTGTAGCGACTAGCATTTTAAAAACATGTTCCCACCGGTATTACCCAGGCAGGCAGATTAACAGACTGTACAAATAATATATCCGCTTTGCCTCGGTTCCTTGTCGCATTTTCAATTTAGCATTCTCACGGCACAGACGCCTAATCCTTACACGACGAAAACTCTTGGATTCCTCAACAGACGCACAACCCCGCACACACACACACACACAGACACACACACGCACACACATACACAAATACGAACACACACACACACACACACATAAACACACCCAAACACACATTCATTCATGTGTCTCCTCCATGCTGTGGAGACGTACAGAAGCCCGCTGGGTGTTAGGTCGGGCTGCAGTCCCCCCCAACCCTTCAGTTAGGGGGACCCCTTCAGTCCAGCCCCCCCTCCCAAAGTTCTGCCTTCAGAACCTCAAGACACTTACAACTACATCAACAACATCAACGCAACAAATACAATGGACAGATTTGTTGCATCCACCAGGTAGGTGGTGATCGAGATCTCTGCACAGTAAGAGAGAAATCACCACAACGGCTTCCGGTTCAAAGCGTTGCCCTGTTGAAGGGAAACAAACAGAAGACAGATTACCATCTACTGATCGCCATCAGCGAATCAAGTGCATACGGTCGATGGGGGAGGGGGTGGGGGTTGGGGGGTTGTGGGGTTGCGGGGGGTACTCACGCTGTCAGCATGCCGCAGCACAGAAGGAGGAGGGAGGGGCCAAGCTAAGCTCGGGCTGGGGGTCTCCTTGTTCATAGCGGGGGCGGAGGCCATCGTTCCTGCGTTCTTGTGAAAGTCGGTCTTTGGGGAATAACACACACACACACACACACACACACACACACACACACACACACACACACACACACACACACAGACACACATAAATAAACACACACACACACACACACAAACACACATACACAAACACACACAGACACACATAAACAAACACACACACATACAAATGTAAACACACACACACACACACACACACACACACACACACACACACACACACACACACACACACACACACACACACACACACAGGCCTACACATTATAATCGGAATCAGAACAGTACTTGGATTCTATTACTATGCTTCCTTTGCTACGAGGGAGGCTGGCACACGCTGAGGGTCGGTCCGTAGAGCGAATGTCAGAGCACTCACGTAGGTCAGGCCCTTGTGGATCAGGGCCATCTCCGTGGGCTGGTACACCCCCCGCCGCAGGTGCCCCGGGCGGGGGCCCTCCGGGGTCGGCGGCGCCTCCGGGAGCGGCTCTGGAGCCACAGAACGGGGATTAGGAAAGAACAATTACAACATTTACATTTAGGCTTTTAGCTGCGGTTGGAAAGGCTGTTTATAAACAAAATGCTAACTACAACATTTACATTTACATTTAGGGAATTGAGCAGACGCTTATATGCAAAGCGTCTTACAATAAGTCCATTAGTCAGAAGAGAAACAACAATATATCTCTGTCGGTACAGTAAGGATGTTCATAGAACCAAGCACAAAGCACTAACCATCACTAGGTTAACCCATTCCCCGTAGACGAGAGAGATAGCTAGGATAAGACGCTACACAATGCTAGGTACTATTTTCCAGAGCCAGGACGTATTGTTCTGCCCCACCTTCCCCTTTGGGCTCCTCCGTGCAGAAGGCGGCGTTGTCCATGTACAGGTTGTGGACGGCGGGGGTCCGGTCGGGTCCGTAGTCCAGAGCGCTGCGCGCCGGGTACACGGCGTGCTCCGCGTCCGAGCCCTCCTCCTCGCCGCCCCCCTGCCCGGCGTCCAGCAGCCAGGTCTCCGGGACCACGTAGGTCAGCAGGAACGCCCAGCCGTTGGCCACCAGGGCGACGGCCACGGTGGGGTCGTCCCAGTCGCCGCGGCCCAGCGCCCGGTTCCCGTAGACGTACATCCCGATCCAGGCCGCCCAGAGGGCCGCGGTGAGCAGCCCCGTCGACAGGAGCAGGGCGCCGTCCCGACGCCACCGCCCGTCCTTCTGCGCCAGCGCGGCCACGGCCGTCGCCACGGCGGCCAGCAGCAGCGCCATCACGTAGACCAGCGCCGTCACAAAGTCCTGGTTGGCGATGCTGCAGGACAGGTCGGGGGCGACGGCGGGGGGCGAGAGCGGGGAGCGCAGCAGGGTGATGATCAGCCACTCGGCGTTCACCATCACCTCCACCAGCCAGAGGGCCAGGCCCCCCAGGCCGAGCAGCCAGCCCCGGGGCCCCCGGCCCGACCCCGCGGACCCCCCGCCCAGCAGCGCCAGCCACAGGCCGTGCGTCACCAGGCAGGCCAGGCACCCGGCGAACAGCACGCCGAAGAGGAACCGCCGCGCGGCACAGGTGGTGGAGTCCCGCCCCACGACGAAGGCCAGCGCCAGGCAGAAGAGCCCCAGGGTGCACAGGGTGAAGGCGGCCAGCAGGTGCAGCATGCGACGCCGCTGCCGGTCGCCCACCAGGGGCCAGATGCCCAGGAGGAAGACGAGCAGGACGAAGGAGGTCAGCGCGCCGGCGGCCGCCACCGCCTCCACCGCCACGCCCCAGGCGGCGTCCAGGTCACACAGGTTGAAGTAGAGCGGTTTGACGCCGGCGCCGCAGCCTCTGGGCACGCCGGAGGTCATGGCTGTGCACTGGCGAGGAGGGGGTTAGAGTTACCAGGAACACGAGATTAGGCCTGATGCACAGCGGGGGGGCGTGTTTAGTGGGGGCGGGGAGAAGGGGCCGGGAAGAAGTGTACAAACGAGGGTTTCGACACTTTAGCGGGGGTTTCGACATTTTTAATTGTTATGGTGTATTACCTACACCGTAACCCTTTAATGTAGATTTACAGCCAGATTCTAACAGTCATCTACTGTATTTACATGATACAGTAGATTAGGCCTACTTTAAAAATAAACCGTACCGTACTGTCATATTGCTGTGAAAAGTTTCACAGTGTATTCTAAACACAATAGTCTCCTCTATTGCCAACCATACGTGGGGTTTGAAAGACGTGCGGTAACTCACATTAGTAGGCCTACAATTAGTTCAGAACAAGGAAAGTACTTTCGATTACTTCCATCAATACAGGGAATAAACCGAGGTCGACGATTAGTCTGCAAAATTAAATCTTTCCAAGTCATGTGAGTAAAAGTAGCCCAACACCGATTCGACTTAAGAATTACACAATCATCAGGAAACAAGGGGAAAACACTGACATCACTCCAACACAATTAACACAATAACATGAAGAAGACTGCTTTAAATTGTCGGTGTCAGACCCAGACTGTGTGAAGGATGGAGGATGCCCTTTGTACCTCTAGATGAGGAGCCACAGGTCGCCACAGGTGGTCCACAAACGGAGAGAAAAGACCGCAGAAGACCTCCTGATGTCAAACATCTAAATCGAATTCATGTTGAATGACAGAATCGTCTCTGAGACTAGATGGTAGGTGGTTGTCCAATCTGCACCAGCCTCACACACAACTTACTGAACTGTTGGTTATGCTCTATATTTGTATTTTCTGTTGAGGGCCATCAAACTGGATCAAAGTTACGCTATAGTAATTATATCCACGTCCATTCGAAATGAGCTCCGTGTAGGAGGTCTATAACCAGGCTGTTTACCTGCTGCTGCCCGCTGTGCGCTGCGCTGCCTGCTCAGCTTTGCATGTTATTGCGATCACTCAGCTCAGTGCAGTCCTCATTATCTCTTAATCAGGTTACGCACAATGGCGCTATTATTGTTGTGTCGCAAAAAAAAAAAAAAGTCCCAGCTAATTCAAGTTATGTGCACACACTAAACTCTCAGTTGATGTTTTCTTTGACGCTGGGGTTCATTAACTTACAAACAAATTATATTTAAAAAAAAAATCAGAAAAGTATAAACATAAGTTAAATAATATGGGCTTGTGTTAAATTAAAGTGCTATTTCATCCGAATAGATGATGCTTGTACTTTTTATGTTAGTCTTTTGGTCGAGCGCCATCTGGTGGCCATTAGAGGAATCGATTATAAACTTTCAGACAGTGGGTCGTCCGTATCTCACCTTTTCATTCAGAGATAATGTCGTGGTTGGTTTAATGGTTTTTGAAAAAAAATGTTGAAGCCAATATTCAATTTTAATTGGATAAATATCATGTTTGGTTCTTAACTGGAAGATTATTATTAGTAATCTTCAGACAGAATAGTATTTTCTTTTTGGGGTGGGTTTCGCGTACCACTATTTGAGAACGACTGGTCTAGTGTATTAAAAATACCCAGTTATTCACTACATGCCTGGGGGTATCAGTATCAATCAAGGGCAGCCAGGACACCTCAGTAATGGCTGGGCGGGCATTTAGTTCAGTGCTGAGCTGCAGGGTTTGCGCGGCAAGGTTGGAGCATCGATCCACCAATGGAAAGCCTCCGTTTGGGGGCTTTCATCATGAATTTAGCCGCGTGTCGATCCGTTCCGTCCAGACCGCGGCCCCGCCAGCAATCCTGAGCCCCGTTAGCAGCGGACAGAACAATGGTACGAAGGGGAAGGTCAGGAAGAAACCAGATTAAGATATGGATTGGAAGTGCACTCACATCTGTTAGGGCTGCTCTCCTCATTCAGTCCTATCGACGTGTGGTACTTTAGTTTAGCTTCCATCTATTTACACTATGGTAGGCCTACACACTCTGCGTTTAGCCTACCTCGTGTGTCAGATTCCTGTTTTTTGCACAGATTTACATAAGTATCGTTACACAAGCTTCATTATGTTACAACTGTGGTAGGGGAGTTTTAAACGTGTTGTCCAGCCCGAAGTGGTTTCATTAGAGGATCTCAGCTGGGCTCCTCTGGGGATATGACCCATTACTCTCTCAGCTGTGGTGAGAAACTCTCACAGGAGACAGTTTGTCCTGCAAATGAGCCTCACTTGTTCTTTCTGTTCTAAACGTCCATTCCCCTATGAACTAAATAGTGCAGTCGACATCAAATCATAACTGCCCAGACATCTTATAAAATCAATTTAAAACTAATATTTTGATATTGCAAATGGCTTACCTCGATGTGTGATTTTGATTTGTTGTTTATTCATCTCTTCAACATTAAAACAGACAAAAATGACGTAAAAACCTTATCTCTGTATATCTATTTTACATACACTAAAAATATATATATAAATGTATATCTAAACAATAAAAATATAAATTATATATATGTGCACAGTTGCTTTGCATATAGTCAATAATAAGGTCAGTGTGTTGTGTGAGTGGATGTTTACCTCACTATAGACTATATTAATCCAGATTACATTGAGATATTTGCATCAAAAACAACAACCAGAACTAAGAGGCTTAGCGCAACTCCATCACAACAACTGTTGTCCTGTGCAAAAACATTTATGTGAAACGGAGGTGTGATTGGGAAAAATACCCCAAAACAAATTGAGCCGACAGTATATGGAAAGGTTTATCCAATTATAGATCTATTTATGTTCTGCTCTATTAACAGCGCTGTTAAAAGCTCAACAAAAACAGTGATTGATTTGTAATAGTAACTAACTGACCCTATTTTTAAGCTCCACCAAACATTTAAACCCAGTGTCTGTCTGGCTCGTGGTCAATGCTGCTTCGGAAAAAAAGGAGGAATCCCAAATCAAAGCTGAAGCCGTGGCCACACCCCGCCAGATTCTACCAATCAGAGGTGGGGGCCAGCATCCTACATAAAAAGTGAGTGGGCACAGGGAGACCAGCAACACACAGGGCAAGGCACCCTGCACCACCCTACATTACACCACCTTACATTACACCAACCTACACCACTCTACACCAATTCACCGCACCCCTGCCAACCGAAGCCACCACCGGAAGAAGAGAAGGGGGAATCGGATCAGAAGAGATGGCTCTGTCGTGCGAACGAGGAGACCTCCTCTTGGGTTATGTGCTGGGGGTCCTGGTTCTCTCCTTCCACTCCTACCCGGTCTCCGTTGGAGGAGGTAAGCACATCTGGACCTTTTTCTGTTCGCACCCGGTGTCCCCAGTGGCAGAGTGGTAGTTGAATCTGTTCTGTGTTCCCGGTGCGTCTGACTGTCATCACAGCAGTGAGTCTCTCATCCCACCCCTGGGGTCTGGCAGCTCAGCTTCAGTCATCTTCAGTCCCAGTCTCTCGCTCCGTCTGTTTGATTCTGGGGAAAGACGTTGCCGTAATACTGGATCCGCCATCTCCAGAGTTCATTCCTGTCTGATCTAATGATATCATTGTTGTACTTTTCATTTGAGAAAATATACGATTGCTGCATTGTTTGATAGTGTGTGCAAAATTCTTATTTTCTTTCCATTTTAAGATCAGCTGATTTTGAGCATCGGATTATGAGCTGAAGATCCCTCTCATTCTTAAACCTTTCATCCTCAATGCATTCACTTTATGACTCCTTTCTGAGAGAGAATGATTTAGTGATCACTTTATTTTGTACAGAAAGCCAGAAAGGCAAAGAGCAAATCTGACAACGAGAGCTTTCGAGAGGAAATTGGTTTAGCTGTCACCAATCGATGGTTCTGAGAAGCCTTATCTAACTTCCTTGGGGACACCGGCTCACATCAAAGCAGCTCCTCTGAAGTGGCGTGGGGGCACAAGTTGGAGGAGGATGCAGAGATATGAGGAGAAGGAGGCACCGCTGGGACCTCACGGAGTACAGCCTCATGAAAGCCTGAAAAGGCTGATGGCTGGGGCTCCGCAGTCTTCATGTGGAATTATTCAGTGTGCCGCTTGCCTCAACCCTGAGAGGAGAAAAGCTCCACAAAGCAGCAATCTGAAACACCCTCAAAGACTAGACATCTCCCATTCTCTCAGTCGGCCGCCATGAACACGAGTGTGTTTCTGTATCGTTGGTTTCTACACGGCCCCGGGTCGTGGGTAGGTGAGCGTGTGGCACCTGTGACCTCACCCTAACTGCTCCAGATGAGCTGGCTGTCGCCTTGCGTGATTGACACCGCCATCGGTGTGTGAATCTGTGCATGAATGGGTGAATACTGGGCGATATTGTAAAGTACTTTGAGCAGCCACTGGTTAGACAAGTGCTGTAGAGATGCAGTCCATCAACTATTCCACTTACTAGCAGGGCGGATAGGGAACTCCTGGTAGTCTGCGAAGCTAAACTCTCCCTCTTTAAAGCCTGATGAACGTGGCCATCCTCCCCACCTACACCCAGGTCTCCATCCCTCATCCACGTGTCTCGTGACCTGTCCTCATGTCCTCCTACGCAGCGGCCCTAAAGATGGAGGCCCTGCCAGAGACCGGGGCCACAGTGCTGAACCACTCCATGGCTCTGGTGCAGCGCATGGAGAACCTGATGGCCCTGGGCAACGCCAGCGACGTGTCCCTGCGGGTGCAGACCCTGAACACGGAGGAGGTGAAGGTGCTGCCGGCCCACTCCCTCGTGCTGAGCCTGCAGAGCGACGTCTTCCGGGACCTGCTGCTCGCACGCAACGGCAGCGCCCTGGTGCTCAGCGAGACCGCCGGGTGCGCCGCCGTCTTCGACAAGTTCCTCAGGTGAGCGGAGGATGAGGATGGGGGAGGGAGGAGGGAGGGGTGGTGGAGACGGACGGAGGAGCTGAAAGGAATGACTGGAAGGACAGATCTTCTGCTTCAGTCTGACTTAGGGACATTGACGATATCTGTGTAAGGTGTGAGTGTGAGCAGGCCGTTAAGATCTGACCTGACCAGAAGCCAAACCTTGCCGAATGCTGAGGTTTTGATATCACCAGCCAAAGTACCGAACTCAAAATTATAAATAAATAACACTATCTTAATATAACTACTTTCCATATTATCTTTGAGGGTTCAGTGCGATTCTAGTTCCAAATTGACTTGCAAATACCTTCCTCATCCAGATTAGCACTCTTAATCCAGTTTCCTCAGACGTTGACGACCATCGATTGAGTTGTTTCCTGTGGTTGGTCCGCAGGTATCTGTACTGTGGGGACATCTCCGTCCGCCTGGACCAGGCCATCCCTCTCCACCAGCTGGCCACCAAGTACCGTGTGGAGGGTCTTCAGCTCGGCCTCACTCAGTTCATGAGCCAGCACCTCTCCAGCGAGTCCCCGTCCGGCCACGTGGTGGGCTGGTACCAGTACGCCCAGCGCATCGGAGACGCCCCTCTGCAGGACAGCTGCCTGCGGTACCTCTCCTGGAACCTGTCCTCTGTGCTGCAGAGCGCCGAGTGGACCTCCGTCAGCGCCGACCTGCTGCTGACCCTCCTGCGCCGCTCCGACCTGGTGGTGCAGAGCGAGCTGGAGCTCTACGACGGCCTGGAGGCCTGGGCGGCCCGCAACCGTCCCGGCGGCCCCACGGTGGAGCGCGCCCTGGAGGCCATCCGCTACGGGATGATCCCGCCGCAGAAGCTCTTCCGCCTGCAGAAGAACTCGCCGCTGATGCAGAAGCACTACGGCGCCGTGCGGGACCTGCTCTACCTCGCCTTCCAGTTCCACGCCACCCCGCCCGTCCAGCTCGCCAAGTACTTTGAGGTGAACTGCAGCATCTTCACCCCGCGCAACTACCTGTCGCCGGCCTGGGGCGCACCCTGGGTCATCAGCAGCCCCACGCGCGACGACCGCAGCTTCAGCTTCCAGACGCAGCTGGGCCCCAGCGGCCACGACGCCAGCAAGAAGGTGACCTGGAACGCCCTGTTCTCGCCCCGCTGGTTCCCGCTGGGCGCCCGGGCGTCGTACGCCGAGCCGGGCGCCATGATGCCCTCGCTGACCGACGGCGGCCGGCCGCGCATCATCGTCACGCCCGCCACCTCCAGCCCGGACTTTGCGGGCGTGAGCTTCCAGAAGACGGTGATGGTGATGGCGCGGCAGCAGGGGAAGGTGGTGGTGCGCCACGTCTACAATTTCCACCAGAGCACGGAGGAGGCCGGGGACTTCCTGGCCGAGGCGGACCTGCAGCGCCGGGCGTCGGAGTACCTGATCGACAGCGCCCTCTACCTGCACGTGGTGGTGAAGCCGGTGTACCACACGCTGATTGTGGCCAAGAAGTGAGCGGAGGCTCCGCCCACAAGCAGTCGCTCACCGTAACCACGGCGCTCATATCACAACGCTTGTTTTTGACGTGTCTTTTTGAACGGCTCTTTTTGTCTAAAACCGGTGAGCTGTTTGGTCTTCCAGCCGTTTAGAGTGAGAGTGACGCGTTGTGGTTTTCAACTGTGATGCGATCGGCGGTTCAGTGACAACGTCGCGAAGTCAATCAGGGGATGATTGGGGTTTTGGAGTGACAATCATAGTCAGAAAGTACGATCCTATTTCTTAACCCTTTGACTTTCTCATCCGACATCCGAAATAAAATAAAAAACGGTTTTCTGCTTACATTTTGGATATGAAATGAGTTGCTTTGTTTTAATTTCATGTTAATAATGAATTCTTAGATTACACTGTATTTCTTTACACCATATTATTAGATTAATAGGCCTACAATCATATTTAGACACTATTTCTGTTTCTATAGAATACATGCTATTAAATGTAGGCACATAGGCTACATGTAATGGCTTGCATATGGATGCTATTCAAGAAACCAACTAATAATCTCCTTGTCATTTTATAAAATATAGTGTGCTATTTAGTTACTTTAAGGGCACACATCATTGTTTAGATCGCACATAGACCTACTAGTAAAATAATATTCCTTTTATTTTCCGTACCGAAATTGCAGTTTCGACATTTTCAGTGACAATTTGTTTGAATGTAATTTTCCACCAAAATAAAAATAATTGAAAACCTCTCGGCTATCTTGAATTGTCTTCTTACATGTTAACAATTAAGCAAATAAATGTTAAAATAAGTATTCAACCTACATGTTATAACTTTTAGATATTATATAGGCCTACTGTATATAATATATATATAATATAATACATGATATAAAAGAACATTCAATATATATCATAATATATATATAGGCTATATAATAATAATAATAATAATAATATTAATAATAATAATAATAATAACAATAATAATAATATATATTATTATAATGTATCATGTCATATAATATATAAATTATATTATATTACATATATTATATATTTGATACGTTGATACGTAGAGTATCTAAAATCTAAAACTCTAAAAACGTAAATCCTTTATTTAACATTTTCTCCGAAAGAAAACTACACTGTCCACAAACCCCGGGCCGGAAGTACGTCATTACGCACACGCGTCTTTGGCTCCCTCAGCTGTCAGACTTTGGCCACCCTAAAGTGCAGTTTGGGTTCCTCCGTGGGGATCTTTCGGACGTCACTTTGCGGTCGGAACCCGTGCAGACTTCGCGCGATCGGTCGGTAACGCGCAGACTCGGTGCGTAACGCACGGACGGGCTGCACGAAAAAGGACGCGCGATCCGAACATCGCTGCTGGTTTTTTGCACGACAAGCCGCCGCAAATCCTGAGCGGTTGGAGGGTAGATGTCGGGAGGGAGGGAGTGAAAAAGGCAAAAGTCTTTGTGCTTCCCTTCCCCCCTCATCAAAGCGTAGGGGAAATGTCTGTCTCCAAAGGAGGTAAGGATTGACCTGAGCTTGTTCCATAACGTGTCTGGCTTCCCGGTTCCGGGATGGGACCGGGGGGGGGGGGGGGGGGGGGCGGCGGTGTTGCATTAAGTTAGCAGATGAGGAGCTGCATGGTGGGTAGAAAACGCCAGCCGAGCGTCTTTCCTGCTTCTATCATTACGCAAATTTGGCGGTGGGAGGAAACACTCGGTGCCTCAAGAAACTTCTGCTAGACTCTTTTACAACAGCCTCCGTTTATGTACCGGGGGTGACCTTACACCAGTGTTTGGATGTCTAGTGCGTGCGTGTGCGTGTGCGTGTGCCTGCTTGTGCGTTTTGTATAAACTATTTCACAACCAGCAGTGTGTGAGTGGCGGACTAGTGGTCTCCCAGCCTGCACTGGTGCAAACCCGCTGCTGTGGTTCTAAACCACCAGCAGCAGCAGCAGCAGCCAGGTTGTTGTTCTTCTGCAGTGACATGTCGTGTGGGTGGTTTGGTTTGCATTCAAGCCGAACGTGATACTTTCAACCTGCACGACGTTCATATATAAATATATATATCCTAACTACAACTAATAACATGATGAAGGTGAGGAGTATTTTCTGACCCCGGGTTCATACTGACGTTCTTCTTCTGGAACAACAACCGCATTGGGGGAAAAACAAACCCATCGTGGAAAATCAAGCTACTTTTCCTGTGCGAGAGAGACACGGTGATGATGTCAATTTACATTTCAAGTTCACCGCGTGCTGTTACACAATCATACTAGCGTTACCATGGTGGGAGTACACATTGTTTCAGAGGGCTGTGCGGAGCGGCCCTCGGCCTACCCTGGCATGTTGTGACTCGCAGCGGCGTTCAGCAGTGGAGAAGTTCTTTGTTGACAGTTCACTGGCTGAAAGCAATCTTGCATAGCTCTCTCTCCACGAGGTCTGTGCGGGCTTTTTGGTTCCCTTAACACACCCAAAGGTTTCCTGAAGATTTTCTTTTTAAATAGTTAAGGATTGCTTAATGGCTTGGGCAGGCTCAAGTGCATTGAAATGCCATTCCTAGTAGTGCTTACGCATGCTTGGAGAGACCCAAGTATCCCCCGCTCAGATTGGGTGTTATGTGAGATAATCTGTGCATGACTCATCGTAGTCCATATATGGAGCAAATCTGGCTTGTTGTCGGTGACTTCTTACTCAGCTATTGACGCTTTGATCGAATGGAAAGTCCAGAATTTCTCCTCTTGTCAATTGTCCTACAGCTTGAATAATATCCTGATTCACGCTCCCATCTCCCTACATAGCTCCCCTGTGTACCTGATTCACTTTCACGTCACCCACAGTTAGTTTCAATGTCATTATTTATATGAGGACTTATGAGGGCCGGTGCAAACCACGGTAAACTCAAGTGTGAGGGGGTTCGATCACGTCCAGAACGAGGAAAGCCAGCGGTCAAGGAACCTGATGTAATAATTGCCCCGGGGTAATGACAGCGGTCGAGGTTTGAGGATCTGTCCAGTCTTGAATGACTGACGATGAATCATCCTGCACCGACCACAGGCCTGGCGGTGGCCGACGCTCGGACACGCTCGGACACAAATACACAGACAGACAGACAGACAGACAGACAGACAGACAGACAGACAGACAGACAGACAGACAGACAGACAGACAGACAGACAGACAGACAGACAGACAGACAGACAGACAGACAGACAGACAGACAGACAGACAGACAGACAGACAGACAGACAGACAGACAGACAGACGCACACACAAACACTCACACATGCACACAGTCCCTCACACACACACACACACACACACGCACACGCATGCACACAGACCCTTACACACATGCACATCCATAAGTTGTGGTGGACATTTGGTTGTGTTTGGTTTGTGAGGGTTGGTTCTGCAGACAAACGTCTGTCAATCCGTGTGTCTGCAGGAAATCTGTCGTTCGTTTCGAGTCGTGGATTCCGTGAAAAATGCAAAACATTTGCTCCTTTACAGAAATGCAAATATTTGGTTGCTAACCTCATCCTGGAAACGGATCATGTTTGGTTTTTGTTGGCTGCCTGTCGGCAATCAAAGGCAGCATATGCTATCAAAAGGCTCGGGTTACACCGTGATGGACGTGTGCCATTAGTCATGACGCGTGTAGGCTACATGATTCATGCTAAAGGGTCTCTGCATGCACAACGATAAGCTGTGCATCAGAAGCAGAGGGCTGCATTGTTTTGAGGGACGGGAGAGGGTTTCTTAGCATTCTAAAAATGGATCCGCAGTCTGCATGAGCTAACCTGACTGCTATGCGCTCAGGCACGCAGCCTTCTTCATGTCCTATATTCCATAGCGTGAGTGCAGGGGGCTGCCTGTTTGGCTGCAGATCGCCTCTCCAAACCCGGCCCTTCCCCTGCAAGAACAAAAGGCTGTTTCTGTTGTTATGTCACAGAAGGAGATTTGCTCTTAATTTAGCTTGCATGGAGGAAACGCACACTCATATTCTTTTTCGGTCTCGGCTTATATGTTCAGAGCACACTAATGATGTTCTCTCTCTCTCTCTCAATGGAAAGCACATTTGGCCTGCTTTAATCTCACTGTCTCATGGGGATTCCAGGCAGACCTGTTTGAGGCCGTGCAGTATTGGTGATACCTGGTGAATTGAGGAAATGCGCATAGCATGCATGGCTTTTTCTGCATAACTCGCTGAACAAAATGACCCTTTATGCAAATTGCATTGGACTAAGCTTGCACCAAACATTCTTGCCCAGCATTTATGATGTTTACGAGATTGGCAAGATTGCAACAAGTTAAAAAACACAAACTGTTCTGTGTGCAACTTTCTTGAATGTCTGTTTGCCTTGAAGTAGCCTTCCAAAACAACCCAACAGGACAAAGCGACATAGCCTGCCATAATCCTGCACAGCCCAGGTCAGGGGGAAAGTTTATCTCCAGCCGAATACGTCAAGGGGACAGAAACGCAGCAGTTCTTAAACAAATAAATAGTATTTTCACATATTTCCCCGGGTCTTATCAGGCGAGTGTCCGTGTCACTCTGGCCGGACGTTCCTGCCGTTCTGCGGGAAAGTCCCTGGCCTTGATACCGCGAAGAGTCCCTGAATGGGGCCGCTTTCACCGCTGACTGCAGCGAACATAACTTCTCCTTGTCCCCCGCTGCCAGGTATTGCGAAAAAAAAAAGGATGTGAACGTAGCAACGGCTGGTGGTGGTGCGGGGGGGGGGGGGGGGGGGGGGGGGGGGGGGGGGGTTCTTTGGCATTGATTAACCGAGGCGTGCAGGAAGGGAACCAGCCTGGACGGGCAGGAAGACGCCGGCCTCCCCTCCTAACCCACTTCCTCCTCGCAGCGTCTGAGTCACGATTAGTCAGCCACCTTTGGCCCGCTGCTTGGCGGCCGCCGATGGCTCGTGCTCCCCTCCCGTCGGATTACAGATCAGCGCAAGTGTTCAGCGCCAATCAAACGCAGCTGCAGGCGGCCGCGGGCGTTATTACCCGCTCACTCACGGTTCGTTTCAAGGTTTCGGCCGCTGCGTTGGCTAAGCGGTCGTTGGGGTGTTTAAACGGTACCGCGTTTATCCAGCGCTGTTC